>NW_024541587.1:0-19786 GCF_016758755.1 Suillus discolor
AATTTTCAACTGGTGAAAGAATCAGGTGTCGAGGTGGCCTTGCGCTTACTGGAGTCACGTCCTGACAGAAGCATCACATATGTAGTCCTGGGTCCGATGACTAACCTGGCACAACTTGTACGCCAACACCGTCAAACAGTTGTGGATAAAATCGGTCGAGTCATTGCCATGGCAGGAGCCTTAGATGTTCCCGGAAACACCACTTCGGTCGCGGAATGTAAGTAGTTAAAGACGTGTTCGTGTAGAAAATCCTACTAATCTTGTTTGCATATCCAGTTAATGTTTTTGCCGATCCTTATGCAGCGAGAGAACTCTTAGTACCGACAAATCTTACCAGTGGTCTCCCGCTCGACAGAGTAATACTTGCTCCCTTGGATATCACTACTAGCCACGAACTCCCTTTTCCGCATTATATACAAACGGTAGACCCTGCGTTCAAGTCTACAGCCCAACCGTCGAATGCAGATGGTAAATCACCCCTTGTCCACTTTACCAGCTCTGTTTCGAACGCACGAGGGAAAATCATGGTCGAGTCTGGAAAGGATGTACTAGAGTTGCATGATATTGTCGCCATTTGGTGCGCAATTCGAGAATCCACCTGAAATTCATTCCCGCTGGCAGTCTTCCTGGAATGTCGACTGGATGGTTATAGCCGAGCGAACATTCGATATTGAACGGTGCGATCCTGCGTGTCCCCGATTATTTATTGTATAACCTGATATATTTCATATAAAGGAGCGGAGAAATTACTCGTGGCATGTTCGTCACTGACCGAAGAGAGGAGAATACTACATATGCACCTGGTACCAATCGGGCAGATGTCCAAGCTCTGCTTGACCTGCGACAGATCGGGCACGGGCTCCTCGAGTCCACCGCGCTGCCTGCGAGAGTAGAGGTCGAAGACCCAGCACTCGAGCAGAGACAAGGGAAAGGCGTAGCATGCCTCGTGGAAACGCCGGGACCAAGCGTTCTTCTTCAACTGCTGACACGTAGGGTCTGGGGCATCCAATGATTGTCGTTGCCACATGTAGACTGATCAATGGAAAGTTGTACCTGGCTGATAATCATCGCGACTATGCGCATATGGAGGTATTACTTACGATGTTGCTATAGTTATGACTCAGAGATCTTGAGTCTAACTTGAACAGATCTACTAAGTAACTAAGGTAGGCCTCATCCGGTTCCAGCACCTCTTAAGTAAGCAAGATTGAGCTGTTCTACTTCATCAAATAGCATCCACACGAAACCAATCTGCACTGAATATAATTCCTGGAAAGGTGTCTTATAAAGCTCCTCTTGAAGGCCCAGGAAGAATTTTAATTTTTGGATCAAAACTCATGGAGAAATAAGTCAAAAACATCAAAAGTGTAAAATGGCTTGGAATATCATTTCCTTGTGCTGGAACAGGGAGAATTTTTTTTGAGAAATCCTCCTCGGAGTATTTGGCCGCTTATATAATCAAACACGTGACATGCCGTCAAGGGGGAGATGGGCCTGAGAAATACCTCGAAAACCCTTGCTACTGGCATGAAAATGGGGACCAAGTCAAGTCAACTTTAGGATCTGTCTAGGCATAGATACATGATTAAAACCTTTTTGAGCAATACCTAAGGTCTCTGGTCTCCTGAACGGCGGTCATCAGAGTTTGTAAAAAAATTTCACCAGGCAAGTTAGGGTTAGGGTCAGGGCTTACATGAGGTGCTGGAACTGGATGAGGCCTACCTTAAGTACCGGGTGAGACGTTGACTTTCTTGGAGCTTCGAAGTTTAAAACTTATCCTAACTCGCTAATAGTAGTAACTGCCTTCGTCATGATTTGAGTCGGGACTTGCCACGTTCAGCGGTGTTACATGGTACGCAAAACCAATACTGACCACACGATGAACAGTAGTATAACGATAAACAAGACCCCTGCTGATGAAGTTCGGCCCTTTCCTTTAGTACCAGGCTCACCGTTCTTATTAGGCTGCCGCTACCAGCGAAACAAAAATTAGAACAACTGGTGAGTGTTAGTCAACTTTTCCTCTCATTTGCTATACTCATGAGCAGTCTGACACTGTCAGAGCCGAAAACATACGGACGGCTTACCGTAACGAGCTATGACTTCTGAATCCCTTGCAACACAGACCATTCAGGAAGCTATGTCTTCTGAATCCGAATCCTCTGCAATGCCGTCCACGGAGGAAGCTTCACCGCAACCGCAAAAACCAACACCAAAGCACGAATTTGAAGTGCATAATGAAATCGTTATGTATCTCGTCTTCTTGCACGACAACGTACACATCGTGAGTTATTCAGATAGTGGCACGATGTGCAAGTGGAACTGCAACACAGGACTTCTGGTCGGGGAACCATGGGGAGACAAGGGGGAAGACGAGAGGGGAGGGATAGCTGCACTAGTGCTTTCACCAGACGGGAAGACTATTGTGTGCGGAAGGTATGACGGAAGTGTTGAGCGATGGGATACCGACGGCAATATGATTGAAGGCGAGTGGGCGGGTCATGATGGTGGGCGAGTGAAATCACTGTCGTGGTCTCCCAGTGGAGACCATATTGCGAGCGGAACCGACAAAGGGATGGTCCTGATTCACAAAACAGAAAGCGGCGAAATAGAGGTGGGCCCGATCGAGACAAACCAGGATTGGGTGGGTTCTCTTGCATATTCACCTTCAGGCGACAAAATTGCATCAGGCGGATGGGAAACAATCTGCATTTGGGACACGAAAACAGGCCAGCTCATTATCGGCCCCATATGCGGAATGGAGTGGCATGTGGTGTCTTTGGTGTGGTCGTCAGATAGCACAAAACTTTACTCCGCCTCATATGGAGATGCACGGGTTTTTGATAGTAGATCAGGCACAGAACTTCATCGCTTCGAGCACGACCACGACTTGGATTCCATCGCACTCTCACCCAAATACAATGTACTGGCGTGTGTGGGCGACCAGGGTATCGCACAACTATGGGATACAGAATCCTATCAACCACTCGGCGAGCCATTCAGCCAGGATTATTACAATCGCCTTCACCATGTGTCATTCTCTCGAGATGGGAGATACATCACACATGGCGGGGACAACAACAAAATAACTTTGTGGATGGTCAAAGACATAGCTCCTGAGCTTCCGGTACGTGATTTTACAACCATACTTCAAGGTGACAAGGTACACAGAAGGACACTCGACCCTAGTCACCACTGTCGTCCTGCCTTAATGTCAGTACTCTCGCATTCGACTGTCTTTCTTCCATTGTTCACAGAACTGTCACAGGTCGACGCTACAAACCCTCTTGTGCAATCGTGGGGTGATGATTACGGTGACTTTTTCCAGGTAAATTTCATGTTTCATCATGCAAAGGGGACCAGTATTGATAATAAGTATACTCGTCATCTTCGCAGTCATATCATCCTTCGGTACTATCAGGCCCCTCCCGTCGCTCTCTGCGACCCCGTGCTTCCTCGGCTCGACACCTCTGGAACGTCTTCATCCCCTCTCGTCACCATCCAACAGCAAATGAGGCCATTGCGCTGCAACAACGCCCAAAGCGCAGTCTCTTCGCACGGTACACTGGCCCGCAGCCAGTAACAGTCGCTGCCGCAAGAAAAAAGGAGGTAGTGTATTAGATGTCCCTCGTTCTGCCACGTACATAACCGAACCTCCAGAGGTGCTGGATAGCACCTTCCCCTAAGAAGACCAATGCCAGACTGGCCAGTCGTCCTCAACGGCAGCTCAGCCTGCAGCAATACCACAGTCCCAGCCCCAGCCCCAGCCTCAGCACCAATCCCAATCCCAGCCCCAGCCCCAGCTTCAGCCTCAGCACCAATCCCAGCCCCAGCCCCAGCTTCAGCCTTAGTCTCAGCCTCAGCCTCAGGTACAGGTGGCGACACAGCAATCTGCTCAAGTAGAAGACTATGGTTGTTGGGGCAATTTCTGCCTCGCACTCTGGTGCATCCCACGCCGTCCTCGTGTTGTCTCCGCCGTTCAGCCTGTTACCTCATGAGGTTACTTTCCCAAGTGTGCTTCGTCGTTCCCCACATCTCAGTCCCTGGTTGACTTTGCTTTGATGCCGCATCATATATGGTCACGTATTCGGTCGCTTGTCTGCGCTTAATTGCTGTCTCTTCACACATCAGTTTTCCTGCTGTCCCTCGCACGCCTGTCTGGTTGGCGCTTCATTAAAAAAATGATAAGCGGATTATACATAATTCTACATTCCGCAGTAGTCAGAGGTACCCGTCTTGCAATGATCTCCTTTAAATCTTCTCTGTTGAGGTTGAGCAACATTGGTACTGTAGTATCAGTGCACAAGTCAGTAAGGGTAAAGTTAAGCAGCCCGACCCACGTAGACTACTACGAGGATCCGTTCATAATTCAAATTCAAACTCATGGTCGTTTACCAGTTCATTCGTCGACAACTTGCCTCAGACGGGCTGGTCACCAGTCTACGGCCCACGGCAGCACTCTGTAAGGTGGTGGCAGAACCTGGCAGAACTGGTATCCGAGACTCGCGAGATATAATAACATAGATGTATTTGAAATAAAACGCAAAAACAAATCGTCGACTCCCTAAAGTAAGATGGTGCTGGTGGCCAAGCAGGCGGCCTTTCATTGAGTCATGGTGGAAAAGCCTTCCAGTCAATTTCGAAATTCACCCACTTAAGGTCTTTGCTATGATGATCCTCTCGATTGCAGGGCATACTGCCTGCCGTCGACATGCTCACATGCACACTCGTGAAGAGGTTGGTATTGCTGTTGAGATTGCACAGGATCTTGAAGCATGCTTCGCGTGGTTCTCGATCGAGCCTCGTAATGCAGATACGACATTTTTGCAAGTCCAGAGAGTATCTTGCCTGACGACATTGCCACTAGATTCTAATTGTATTATGTAAACCCTAGCTATATCATGAGAATTTTGTGCCCCGGGTTACATTGAACCGGTAGGACTGACCCTGTAGTTCTGCTCACGCAACGGGATTATGAGCAGCCCGGAGCACACACATGCGGCCGTACGCGGCGGCCGCTAAAATCGCGTGCGGCCAAGTCCCCATTTCTAGCACACCAGTGGGTTTCGCCAGCTGTGGAGCCGAGCAGTCTGAAACAACAGCATTCTCATGCTGAAGCCCTAACGTACGACCCATCAGCACGTTGCTGGTATATCGCCGCTTGATAACACTTAGCCATGAGAATGTCTGGTAGTCTATAAGTACTTGAAGTTAATTGGCCGTCACTGATGACTTTATTTAGATCTCTGAATCCCTGCCGGCGTGCACTGACATGTTTATGAGAACGCTCATTCGAGCTGGCCTTGCGCTGGTACTAGCAGCTAGCATATCCATAACTCTCGTTGTCTCTGTTATCAAAGACAATCTTGCTCCTACGGAAACAGGGCACCTCGAGATTCAATCCAAGGTTCACAATGCAACTGGCATCCGTTATGTCAAGAACTCAGGAATCTGTGAAACAACTCCCAATGTTACCCAAATTTCTGGTTACATTAGCGTTGGAACGAACATGTCCATGGTATATCTCTGGTCCCTATGTTCCAGATGTAAACTGACTTAAGACACAGTGGTTCTGGTTCTTCGAGTCTAGAAACTCACCGGAAACAGCCCCATTCACTCTATGGTACGTCACCCCGAAGCCGGGTCGCACAAGTACCTGAGTCGAGTCGCACCTCTGAAACTGCTTTCGCAGGTTGAATGGCGGCCCTGGGTGTTCTTCTATGATCGGATTATTCCAAGGTTGTTTGCTCAATTGCCCTTTGATTTACTTCTAAATTTTCACAGAGAACGGGCCATGCTTGGTGAATGCCGACCGTAATTCCACCACTCTTAACCCCTACAGGTATGTCAAAATTATGGTCGATTTTATACACTAATCCGACACGGATTCCAACTTCCTACAGCTGGAACAATCTTAGCAACAGTATGTAGCACGTAACCTCCTGATTTCGTTGCCAGAGCTCACTTCCTCATCCAGTGATCTACATCGACCAGCCAATCGGAACAGGGTTTTCTTACGGTACTGATACGGTAAACAGCACGGAAGCCGCTGCGCCCTTTGTATGGACTGCATTTCAGGTTTTGTTTGAAAGCCAGCTATTTTCGAAGTATGCCAGTCGAGAGTCAGTCGCTTAACTCAGCTATCGCAGACGATTACTTATGCCGAGCTCAGGTTCATCTTTGCCACAGAGAGCTATGGTGGTCACTACGGACCCAGCTTTGTGACCTACTTCGATGAGCAAAACGCCTTAATCGCTAGCGGGGAGATTGATGCTGTTCCAATTGTTGTCAGCGCCCTGATGATTAACAAGCAAGTCGCTTTCTTGACTTACTAATACCCCGTTGAACGAGCATTCACAGTGGCTGGTATGATCCACTCATTCAGAACATCGCATACCTAAACTTTGCGACTTATGCCCCTGGCTATGGACAGCTCCAGCCAGATGATGTTCTCAAGAACATTTCGGATTCCCTATACGGTCCTGATGGTTGCGTAGCGCAGGAGAATGCCTGCTACGCTGCCGGAACTTCCACACACTCAAATAAGATCTGCCGGGACGCCGATAATTACTGCGTGAGTGATATATCAATGCTATGTGTATGGACGTCACCAAACTGTTTCAGATTGACAATGTCTTCACCCCTGCTGCGGGCGATTACGACAGCTATGATATCCGTCAAAATTCATCTGCTTTGTTCCCCCCTGAATACTATGTGCATTATCTACGCAAACAGGATGTTATGAAGAAGATCGGTGCTCAGGTCAAATACGAGGAATGCCCAGACGCACCCTATGAGAAATTTGTAAAGACAGGCGACGTATGTGTTTTTCTGACTTCTTTCCTCGAGTGCTAAATTTAGCCTCCTGTTAAAAGGACGCTAGAACATGGCTACCCCAGCTATCAGCTCTGGTCAACTCTAGGATGAAAATTTTGATTTGGGTGCGTGCTTGGTGACTGCTTCATTGTCTGCTAATTTACCAGGGAACAGGCTGGAGATGCTGATATGAAGTCCGTTTTTGTGTTGTAATGACTTTTCATATGATCCTGACGCTTCTCATTGACTGTAGTTGCAACTGGCTTGGGGTAGGCTGTCCCATATTTTTCTGCCAACTTCGCTGAATTATTTTCTCTAATAGGGCCACGCGTCAGTTCTAGCGATGGATTGGTATGGCAATGAGACGCTCCACAATACCCCACTCACCAATATGACGATCGACGGCAAGCCTGTTGCGGCTGTGCAGAACGTCGACAACTTCTCTTTTGCGTGAGTCATTTTTCATCTCAGCTTGTTAACAAGAGATATACCTCATTATTTTACGTTTTAGACGGGTGTTTGGTGCTGGACACGAAGTGGTTAGTTAACTCTCCTGAGAATGATGACATCTGCTGATCCTTGTTATTTCATTGTTAGGCTGCCTTCCAGCCTCAAGCAGCTTTAGAGATTTTCTCGCAAGTTGTTCGCAAGGAGCAACTTCACTCCGTCTGAGGAGTGAATTTGGGAGCACACATCGTGAATTCGGTCGGACGTTCTTGACGTGTTTGACCAGTGGGAAAACGTTCGTCCTGAGATCATTAATCGAGCGAACCAAACTTCGAAATCTACATATCTACTTATTATGCAGTGAACTGTTTTATGTACATGTACATGACGTGGTGCATGCATATGTTGCATCACCTTGCATGACAGAATTCATACTGCCAGGAGCACATACTTTACATACCATTGTACCTTGTACCTTGATTGCACTCCGAATGACCACAGTAAGCTTTCAGCTTGAGACCGAATGAAATGGAAAAATACAAAAAACAAGTAGATAGGCTGAAACGAGATGGCCTTGAGGATGAACTTTCGCGTGGGTGCAAATACCAAAGATGTGGCTGCCATGCCACATCTTTGGTATAGGCTGCACCCTCAGCTGAGAGGCATGACTTACGATCGTGAAGATCTGATTCATAAACTGCTGCTTGAAGTATAACCACTCACCGCTCAGCACAGACTCAAGCGCACCTCAGTCTCTCAGAGAACACGCAGAGAAAACTCAAGACCGCTGAGGCAGAATTGCTCAGGTATAGGGTTACCGGCGATGGCATGACGACTGACCTAGATTCCCACGAAACCAAGACCATTCCGATCTCTCCTCATAACCAACTACTTTGATTTAAAAACAACTGCGGCTGGTCAGGAATGGGAGATGAGATTGAAGGTGGAAGAGAAGTCTAAAGAGAGGCAGGGTGCGAAGGAGAGGGTGTTGGAGTTGGAGAGTCAGAGAAATTTTGTTTCCCCCTCCTCACTTGTCTCTCTCTCTTCTCGCATATCGAGGTCTTGTACTGATAATGTTTTACGGTAATGCCAACAGCCAGAATGATGTACTCGCTCAAACATGTGTACATTAGTAACACGCAACAGGTAGGCCGGCGCCACATATATCGGCAATATCATATCGGTTACAGTCTTGGCTCGTGATATCTGGCCGGCAGGTAGGCAACTGATCCTTCTCAGGGAGTCAGCTCACGACTCACGATGGCTTCAGAAGAAAGCCCTATGCTGGTGCCCACCCCGCATGAAGCTATTTATGACCGCCGATTCGCGCCAGACCGAAAGAGGTGGATCTTATTTCACGTGTCTTTTGTGGGTTTGTTGGCTAGTGAGTGCTGGGAGTTTAAGCGTACTGTTGACCCAGAGGCGTGATACTGATGAACATTGGTCAGTGTTCATCCAAGTGACGTTCGTGCCTTCGATCCCTTGGATAGCTAAAGATCTCGACTTAACGGATGCTGCCGTCAGGGTGTGTTGTATACTCATCCGATGTGTAATAATTGAGCTATTTCCCAGTTTGGCTTTTAGCATATCGATCTTTGCTAATACCATCGGAGCGTTGATTTGGGCTCCTTATTCGTCTTTCTGTGCGTGCATCTACGGCGTGTATTGTACTCGTGGTAGCTGTTGAGTTCTAACCCCAATCCTAGTACAGACGGACGCCGAACAATATACCTGTGGGGAATGCCGTTTCTCTGCGTTGGGAGCTGTGGTATTGCCCTGTCGGCTTCATTGCAGAGTCTGTTATTCTGGCGATTCGTGCAGATGTTTGGATGCTCTGGGGCGTTGTCGTTGGGGATTGGCGTAATAGGTGACCTCTATAAATTGGAGGAGAGGGGGACTGCTATCGGGGCATTCTTTAGTGTGAGGAATCATGATGTTTGAATGGTTTTTTTTCGGTTTGGTACTGACATCGCTATCTCAGATCACACTTATCGGGTACGCTGTTGCCCCGTTTGTTGGAGGTAAATGCATTCTGGATGTTTTTGGCCGCTGACTCTAGCGACGCATTTGAACAGGTGCGGCGACACAGTATTGGTCCTGGCGCAAATTGCATTATTCCATTGGTGCATGGGGATTACTCGAGATGCTTTTCATATACCTTTCGTTGCCTGAGACGAGTCATCCCGGCACATTGGGCATCGATAAACTGCCGTCCAGGAGATCGATCCATATCGTATGGATTAATCCTCTGAGCACTCTATGGTTGCTTCGTAGTCCAAACCTATTTGCGGTTGTGAGTGCATTTACCATGCGCTAGTGCAAACTCTCAATTTGTGTGAGATGTAGATGCTCGCGTCAGCTCTAATGATCAACACTATGTATGGTGTGTCGTTACTTGTTACTGATTGTGCAGTGCATTCTCACTTAAAACAATGCAGTTCTCGTCGTACCGATGGCGTATACTATTGTAAGCTGACAATTGTCTTCCATCTCGCATCCTGTCCTGATCGTGGTGTAGGGCGTTCAGTATGGAATCACGAACGAAGCCATTATCGGGGCATTTTTCCTTCCAAATGGTCTGGGAAGTTTCAGTATGTGCAGAGCATTGTACTCGTGGTGCACCAACACAATATTTAACAGCTGGAACTCTGATTGCTGGCCGCCTATCGGACATTGTAATAAGAAGATGGCGAGAAAAGCGCAGAGGAGCGTGGTGTCCCGAAGATCGTTTGAGAGCAACATGGATCGGAGGGCTGATCATTGTCCCGTTGTCTATTGGGGCGTCAGGGCTGATCACAACGTATATTGGGGGCCCGATCGGTCTCGCGCTGAATATATTATGCCTCTATGCGAATGGAGTGGGGGTAAGTCCTGCCAGCTCCTCACCCCGTACATAATGCAACTTACCGATTTCATAGGTCGATTCAGTAACGAATCCTATCAACTCTTATAACGTGGACGTGGTACATTCTCGAAGTGCTGAGGTCACAGCTGCTTGCATGTCAGTCTCTATGATATTGCGTGACTGTCAAACCTGAACGCGTCCATGTACCTGTTAGAGCGAGCTGGTCGCTCATTCTGTCTGCTGCCTCTGCTCTTATCGTTCCATCGATCGAGCGTATAGGTGTTGCGTGGACGAATATCATCGCGGCTGTGTTTGCGGTCATCGGACATATGTAGAAAACGTCTCGCGATAACACCAACTGGTGGAGGCTCAACTGTATAAACAGTTCGGAAGTACATGTTATTTGATATATTTTGAAATGGCCTCACATTTCCTTTCATCGTAACGGTGCTTTTGCACCAGTCCCCGAGTCCCTTTAATTCCCCTTGAAATATGCTAATTGCAGGTAAACTCGATTTTTCAACTCACATTCGGATCTCCTTCGAGTTCCAATCACTCGCAGAGCAGTTTGGTTCTTCCGATCATCAACGCAAGCTTGTCGACATCCTTCACAAGCTTTGGACTCATATTGTTGACCCTGTTGTCCAAGCCCTTAGGGAGTTAAATGTTTGCCTTGGTTCGCGTATTTGGTGGTGTTCCACTGCTGAGTTCACGCTGCTTCCCCTCCATGCAGCAGGACTCTACGAGAAGAAGAGAGACAATTTGTCTGACATTGACATATTCTCTTATACCCCCACTTTGGCGACTCTCGTTCGTGCGAGACAGCAGGTTTCTCGAGATGCGTCCTCGTAACATTTTGTTGCTATCGGTCAAGGCAATCCGGTAAAAGGGAGGGAGCTCAAATGTGTCGCTTTCGAGCTAGCTGTCGTCACTCAGCACGTTGGTCCCATCGTCTCCTTCACATCCCTCGAGGATGGCAACGCAACAATCGATAGTGCACTCGATGCACTCGATCATAATCAGTGGCTCCATCTCGCCTGCCGCGGAATGCCGAGTCGGACACAGCTGTTCAAGTCCTCCTTCGCCATGCGCGACCGTCCATTGATGATCAGGGACATCATCCGATCCAACTGGCAGAACCCACAGTTTGCTTTCTTATCGACCTGCCACACTACTGTGGGCGACAAGAAGAGTCCCGATGAGTCGATCCATCTCGCTGCAGCCATGCAATTCTGCGGATTTCGCAGTGTGATTGGTTCCATGTGGTCTGTTGACAACGAGGTTGCACGCCAGGTCGTGTCTGCTTTTTAACGTAACCTGATTGATGATTCGAAAAGATTGGACTGCACACGCGCTGCGGTAGCACTGCACAAGTCCGTGAAATCGTTGCGCAAGAAGATTCTATTAGCACAGCAGATTGTATTTGTCCACATATAGGGTAGAGCACAGGTACGGGTAAACCCGCGGTTTATCGCTGACGGGTGTGGCGGATACGGGTACGGTGTGGATTATGGGGACCCGTCGACGCGCGGTTTACGGTGTTGGACGGGTGTGGATCCTCGACTTGTCCGAGGGTGTGAGGGTCAAAATTTCATTACTCATAAATAACCTCCTGAGCTGTCACCATGTGAACTTCGACCGCAGGTTCATTGAGTAGCAATGTCGAATCAGAGTGATAATCGATGGCACCAGCTATGCTGATTTGCCAGTGAAATGATATTCCATGCGCTCGGACAGAAGCAATAATTTGTGGTACCCAGGTTCTGTACGAGTTAAAAGGCCAATGGGTTGTGAAGAAATGCAGAATACTATTCACCTTCCTCTCATGCGCCACTCAAAGGAGGCTGATGAGTCTTCCATCCAATCATACTCGATGATCAAAATCGTCTTCGATAGCATCGTCTCTAAAGTCTGCCAGCCAGGCAGCCAAGAAGAGTGTGGATGTGCTTACCCGTCCTTTGAAGAGAGTGAAAACCGTCTTGCTCAGAACCACGCCATTGGCTGTTTCGGTGACGCTGGCGGGTCGGTGTACACCCGTACCGTGGCGGGTGCGGTGTTTGCGGGTGTGGTGTGGCTTCAGCGACCCGCGGGTTCACCTGTGCTCAACCCTATCAATGACATAGGTGTGTAGTTAGAAGATTCGCTATATTATTACATGTGTTGTATTTCAAGTTTTCATTGCCTCGCTCTACTGTTGCTCACTCGTTTAATGATATTTCTGCATGATACTTTGTTATTCTGCTCTGTACTAGGGCCACACATGTCGGATTGAATGAATCTGACTCACTCCTGCGTCGTCACAGCTCAAATCATTGAGCGCAGCCATAGCATTTGATTCAGTGAGTGGTGCTACACGTGAACCAGCATCAAGCGCTTCAAAGTTGTCGCGGTGTTACAGCAAAGTTGTCAATGTTTTAACTGATTAATATTCACTCGATCAAACTGCTCCTTGAGCGCCTTGAGCTCCTGCTTCAGCTTTTCGTTCTCCCTCTTGAGCTCCTTGTTTGCCTGAAACAATATTCAGCCACTCATATTAGCGTAGTACAGTACATATCCTGATAATGCATAATGCATAAAAAATTATAACAAATCAGGATCCAATCTTTTCGAGACGCACCAAGTCATCCATTCGTAGAAATGAGCTTGGTCCATATATTGCTGTTAATGTATAATTTTTGGTGCCAAAGATTGATTTTCTAGTGATTTGTTTGTATTTTATTTATTTATGCATTATTAGGATATGTACTGTAGTTAAGATGGAATGTGCACCGTGGGGCAATGTCGGAAAAAGATAAGTGACCTTTACAATACCGCCGGCTTATAAATCTGGTCCGGTTCGGTTTTTTTGTGGTCGGAACCCGAACTGAACCGAAATTTTTTCAAGCGCAAAAAAAATTGACATAGATCTACATTACATTGAGTAACTAGTCCAACATAGCAGCTGCATGCTCCTGGAGTTATAAGTGAAACATCTGGCCCCATCTTGACTAGGCCTCCACCTGACTTCAATGAGAGGAAATACGATGCAAGGCAATTGCAGTCTGGCATTTGGGAAACGAGGAATGCTGAGGTCCTCAAGAGTGGCATAGAGTTTCGAAGCCGACTCCACTACTGCAATATTGTTTCGCAGCGTGGAGACCGATATTTTCATGTCGTGCTCAGATAGAGATGGTAGCGTGCATGATAGAGCCTTGTAAGAGGAAATCTCGGCTGGGAAACAACTGTTGAAGTTGGATGATTGTCCGACCCAGTCAAGAGCTGTGATGTCGCCTGAATGAGCTATGATCTCCTGTAAGAGTTGTCCGAACGCGTTCTGTCTTTTTTCTCCGTAGATTACAGGAAGGTGGACGCCGAAGATCCCGAACAGCGAATACGCGATGTCTTCCTGCAACGTAGTGCACGTGAAGATTTTGGCCAGCGTAATACTTTTGCAAACTGCTGTATGTAACAAAGACTCAAGAGGGAAAGGAAGAAAGAAGGCGTTTATCGCCCTTCTCGAACAGGGCATACTATAAAGCTCGTTCTTACCACGTGCTCGTGCCTGCCTCATACTCAGTCAACCCCCATAGTTCTGCCCAGCTTACGGGATCATGCGGCAGGTGCTAAGATCGTGTGCGTCCACTGAGTCTTCATTTCTACTAGCACACGTCGCCAGCTGTGGAACCGAGCAGTCAAAAACAATGGCACCATCATGCTGAAGCGCCAAGGGCCGACCCATCAGCACGTTCCCATATCTCGTTTTTATCGCCGCCATCATGTGGGCACTTGCCCCCAATCATTTGGTAATATCTCGCCATGAGTGTGTCTGGTAGTCTATAAGTACCTCAAGTTAATTGACTGTCGCTGATGTGACTTCACTTAGATCTCCCTACCGGCGTGCACTAGCATGTTTATGAGAACACTCGTTCGAGCTGGCGTTACGCTATTACTAGCAGCTAGCCGCGGCGTATCCATAAGTCTTGTCGTCTCTGTTGTCGAGGACAACCATACTACTACGGAAACAGGGCACCTCGAGATTCACTCCAAGGTTCACAATGCAACTGGCATTCGTTATGTCAAGAACTCAGGAATCTGTGAAACAACTCCCAATGTTACCCAAATTTCTGGTTACATTAACGTTGGAACGAACATGTCCATGGTATATCTCTAGTCCCTATGCTCAAGATCTAAACTGACTTAAGACACAGTGGTTCTGGTTCTTCGAGTCTAGAAACTCACCGGAAACAGCCCCCGTTCACTCTATGGTAGGTTGCCGAGAAGCCGCTGGGTCGCGCAAGTACTTGAGTCGAGTCGCACCTCTGAACTGCTTTCGCAGGTTGAATGGCGGCCCTGGATGTTCTTCTATGATCGGATTATTTCAAGGTCGTTTGGTTTAATTGCCCTTTGGTTTACTTCTAAATTTTCACAGAGAACGGACCATGCTTAGTGAATGCCGACCGTAATTCCACCACTCTTAACCCCTATAGGTATGTCAGGATTATAGCCATTTTTATATGCTAATCCAACATGGGTTACTACAGCTGGAATAATCTCAGCAACAGTATGTAGCACGTAGCCCTCCGATTTCGTTGTCAGAGCCGACTCCCTCATCCAGTGATCTACATCGACCAGCCAATCGGAACAGGGTTTTCTTACGGTACTGATACGGTAAACAGCACGGAAGCCGCTGCGCCCTTTGTATGGACTGCATTTCAGGTTTTGTTTGAAAGCCAGCTGTTTTCGAAATATGCCAGTCGAGAGTCAGTCCTTTAAACTCAGCTATTACGGACGATTACTTATGCCGAGCTCAGGTTCATCCTTTGCCACAGAGAGCTATGGTGGTCACTACGGACCCAGCTTTGTGACCTACTTCGATGAGCAAAACGCCTTAATCGCTAGCGGGGAGATTGATGCTGTTCCAATTGTTGTCAGCGCCCTGATGATCAACAAGCAAGTCGCTTTCTTGACTTACTAATACCCCGTTGAATGAGAATTCACAGTGGCTGGTATGATCCGCTCATTCAGGACATCGCATACCTAAACTTTGCGACTTATGCCCCTGGCTATGGACAGCTCCAGCCAGATGATGTTCTCAAGAACATTTCGGATTCCCTATACGGTCCTGATGGTTGCGTAGCGCAGGAGAATGCCTGCTACGCTGCTGGAACTTCACACACTCAAACAAGATTTGCCGTGACCGCCGATAATTACTGCGTGAGTAGCATATCAATACTACATGTATGGACCGTCAACCAAACTCTTCCAGGACGTCACTGTCTTCACCCCTGCTGCGGGCGATTACGACAGCTATGATATCCGGTCAAAATTCATCCGGTTTATTTCCCCCTGAATACTATGTGCATTATCTGCACAAAGAGGGATGTTATGAAGAAAATTCGGTGCTCAGGTCAATACGAGGAAGCCGCCAGACGCACCGTATGAGAAGTTTGTAACAGACAGGCGACGTATGTGATTTTCTGACTTCTTTCCTCGAGTGCTAAATCTAACCTCCTCTGAAGGTCGCTTAGAACATGGCTACCCCAGCTATCAGCTCTGGTCAACTCTAGGATGAAAAATTTTGATTTGGGTGCGTGCTTAGTGACGCTTCATTAAGTTTGCTAATTTACCAGGGATGAAACAGGCTGGAGATGCTGATATGGTGTCCCGTTTTCGTGTTGTAATGATCTTTCATATGATCCTGACGCCTCTCCTTGACCTCTAGTTGCAACTGGCTTGGGGTAGGTCGTCCCATGTTTTGCTGCCAACTTCGCTGAATTATTCTCGCTGATAGGGCCACGCGTCAGTTCTAGCGATGGATTGGTATGGCAATGAGACGCTCCACAATACCCCACTCACCAATATGACGATCGACGGCAAGCCTGTTGCGGCTGTGCAGAACGTCGACAACTTCTCTTTTGCGTGAGTCATTTTTCATCTCAGCTTGTTAACAAGAGAGATACCTCATCGTTTTACGTTTAGACGAGTGTATGGTGCTGGACACGAAGTGGTCAGTCAACTCTCTTGAGGGTGATGATGTCTGCTGATGCCTGTTATGTCATTGGCAGCCTGCCTTCCAGCCCCAAGCAGCTTTGGAGATTTTCTCGCAAGTTGTTCGCAAGGAGCAACTTCACTCCGTCTGAAGAGTGAATTTGGAAGCACACATCGTAATCGGACGTTTTTGACGTTTTTGAACAGTGGCAAACGTTCCTTCTGACACCTTTGATCAAGCGGAGCCAAATTCGAAATCTACATATCTACTTCTCATGTAGCGAACTGTTTTATGTACATGGACATGACGTGATGTATGCATATGTTGCATCGTCTTACGTGACAGAATTCATACTGCCAGGAGCACATACCACTGTACCTTGATCGCACTCTGAATAACCACAGTAAGCTTGAAAGCTAATGGGCTGAAGACTGAAACAAACGGAAAATCCAAACGTCTTGCCATAGCACCAACTAGAAACTCGAGTGTATAAACGCTTCGGGAGTGTATGTTATTTTGAAATGATCTCACATCTTCCATGTTCCTTCTACAAAGCCATGTAGATATGTACATGCCCATAGAGTATGCGCACAATAAACACATCGCTTTCATGTTACCCACGAACTAGTCTGGATATGAGATTGATCAAACCGGTGGCTACATTTGACTGAGTATAGATGTCAGGACGCCAAATGCAGATGACATTAGCGAAACGAACCAGCAAGAACAATCTATTTCTATTGATAACCTCCAACAGCGCGGGGCACACTGCTTTTTGGCCCCTTTTCCAGCCGTTCGCCTGAAGGATCAGTTTGATCTCGTATCTTTAATGTGCTGGTGGGAGAGAACACCATGTCGAGTAAAATGTAGCCAAGGATGAAAGAGGGTGTTTGTAAACTGCAACCCAGAGGACATAAGAGATGTTTGCCTAGGAATCATTTCAGCGCATGAGACTTTCACATGAAATCGAGTACGTAAAGCCAAACAAGCAGGATGAACCATCCTTCAAATCCAAGCCTGACGAAAGCCAGAAGCATCCACCAAACAACTGAATACGACAGTAACTCAGTGATGATCTTTGCAGTCTGTCTGAGTGCTGAAGGATCGAGTCTGCTAGGTTGATGAGAGGATGGCCCGTCAAGTGATTGCCACTGCTGCTTCCGGGAAAACGAAGGGAAGGGAGGAAGTATGACAGTTCCTGAGGACAGACCGAGTATGTGGATCGAAACACAACCTGATGGAGAGGGAGTAAAAGGTACACATTCTACAAGAGTAGCGAGTTATACCCGGTAAGGAGAGCAAGCCCTCTTTATTTGCAAAAATAATAATGTTGCTCCGTGAAGTGTTGAGTAAAAAGTCCTTCATTCTTCCAGATGACAGTGCGAGTCTGATGCACTATTAAACAGGTATCCGATTCAAGTTTCTTACGACAACCAGACTATTACCTACGAACTCCAATCCAAAGACCCAGCAGAGCAACGGGATACGCGAGATGATAGGATGGAACAAGACCTCGATGATCATAGGCAAAGCGCAAGCGTGAGGAAGAAGTTCCAGTGTACACCGTACTCTGTCACATGTTCCTGGTTGTAGCTGTTAAGTAGTGGGTGTGACACGAAACCTATGGAAAGACCCTACAGATGATATTCAGTGCCTTTCGCGAGCACGACACGAAGAATGCCTAACACAATGATGAGTATCGTCTTACGGGAGACGGACTTCAGTTTAGGAAGGATCGGAGCCTGGAGGCAGGATATGTCTTTATGATTGGAATCGCAGACACCACTGGCACGCCTTGAGAGAATACAAAGGAGCCAACGCCGATATCCATCTATGAACCAAAATGTATAAAAGTTGAAGAACATGATATGTTCTGGACACACCAGAGAAACACCATACGTCTTACACTTTGCTAGAATAGGGGGAATCAACAGCGAGTATACACAGAATTGACATTAACATCATGTGAGGCACGGGTAGTCAGCAGGTAAGGGATTGAGATGAGTGCGTCGGTGGAGTGTCTGCTCGACTTCTTCCATTTGGCAAAGCTAGTTCATCCCAATTTTCAGCGGTTAAAGGCGTGCCTCAGCTTTCAATAGGAGGGGAGAAAGACCATCGGTACGAGTAGTAGAAGAGAGTGCGCCAGAAGCTTCCGCGAATAAAGTCATAGATAATAAAAGAGGCATGTCAAGTATTATAAACTCTGCCAAGAAATATGCAGATCCAAATGCTTGAACACGCGAACACCGTGACAGTGCTGAATGAAGGATGATCGAGGACTAAGTACTGAAGATGGTCAGCTTGCTGGCCCGGAGGGAAAGACATGCAGGGACACACCCAGTGCAACGCCGCATATCATATTACATGAAATCATCTGTCGAGCAAATCATCCCAGAAACAAAACTCTCCTTCGAGGCCTTGTAGTCAATCATCGTGATCACTGAGTCAGTTGCTAATTGTGGTCTGCACATAAGTACAGTTATTCCTGACTCCCACGATATTACATAGTAGCGTAGGTGAAGCCGAACAGCTCATAGTCCATGCAAGGTCCCTGCCAGCCCAGTCCATAATTTCAATATAAAACGCGACTGAACCTCGGAGCCAACTTACTAGGCTGACTCGAAGGGGCGCCAAAACTCAAGCAAAACTGGTAAGCAATGGTCCACTCAAGAACACCCAACGCAAACTCAGCATGCATATGTCAGACTGGTTACGATTCTAGTTCACACTGCGACTGTCATCCTTGGGACATTCCCACCCTTCAAACGTATTCATCACATACCATACAGTTAAAACATGGTCAGAGGACGCAAGAGAGATTTGACCGCTGCCCCTACACGACAGCTTACAACAGCAACGCGATTACCGCGCGCGCAAGCCCCGATATCTTACCGAACTCGAACAACGATGTCTAAAGGCCGAAGATGAAAATGTGCGATTACGACGAGAGCTAGAACTAGCTCGAGCTGCCATACCCTTTGGCTCGCCACAGGAAGTTGTATGTTACACTCCAGTTCTTTGACGAAACAGTGAACCCATTGTAGATTCTTCATCTAGGTACAAGTATCATCCGACCTACTGCGTGACCTACTAAACGCCTCTGCATCGATCGCACGCTTCCAACAGATCACTGCACCTCGTGCGTCGGTTCCTCTCGATGTCAATTCCTTCCATCATCAGCAACCATCAATATCCTCATATTCACAACCACCCGCAGGTCCTAGCAACCTTCGCCATTCCGAGTCATCTTCCCCTCGTCAAGCATCCTCACAGCCAATACAATTCTGCCCTCACATGTTCTTGCTCTTCAAGAATTCCGAGCCCGCCGTCACCTCCAAATCGGATACTGTCTCCTATCGATAAACGACGGATGGATCGAACTCCTGCGTCCTCGTCGGCCAGTTCGCAGGCCAGAGCAACGAGCCCATCGCCAAGCCTCGGTTCTGAGGAGTGCTGCGGGGGGTATTGATTGCACTCAACTAATAGAAGAAAATGAGGGAGAAGATGAAGATGAAGAGGGAGAAGGAGAAGGAGACGAAGATTTTGGAATTTATCATCTCACGCATACATCGAAACTTCGTTTCAGTCAAGGCGACTTTCGAAAAGATGCTGAACGCTAAACCCTTGGAACAGCAGTCAGAAATTTGTATGGTGTAGCTGTTCTACGTCACTGCTGCATTTAATCTGTCCCTGCAAGTTACAATATTCAA
>NW_024541588.1:0-19694 GCF_016758755.1 Suillus discolor
TTACAAGTAACATCGGTCACGTGGCCCCCCATCATTTTCCCCTTCATCCTCGCCCTCACCATCTACCGGCTCTCTCCTTTAACCGACTTTCTGTTGACCGGATCCTTGGGACCGTTCCCGTCCCTTGCATCGCCCGCCTCTATGCACCTGCACGCACGTTCTTTCCTCCTTGATTCGACCACAATGTGGTCCCGCACCTATGACTCGGTCTGACTCGTGCCACCAATGTGGCTTTCCTCTTTCTGTTCCTCTGGACTGCGGATTCCCGCACGTTGTATTCTTACCGTTGGTTCGTTCCACGTTTCTTGGTCTCATTCCACATTTGACCATCCATCACTAATCCGGCTGTGTTGCCAACGCACCTATACCATTCTCGTTTCCCCCTTTACCCTTACCTACTGTGCGGTAGCCTGCCCTTAACCCTCTCCACTTAGTATAAGTAGTCAGTCACCCTGTACTAGATTCTCTAACTTGAATCTACTCAATCTTCCCTGGAACATACTTCTCTCTGAACGCCCCTTTGGCTTCAGTCTCTAGTATCTTTTCTTAGTTGCTCATCGCGACTAAGTCTACCTCGATCGAACTCATCGTACGGACAAGACAGTCCTTACCTTGAGCGACTTCACAGACATCCGTCTACAAAGTCACGTGACACGCGTTGTACTGTGATCGCTGCCGACTCGCCGTCGCCAGTCTCACTTGCTATACCGGATCCTTCCGGTTACGTCACGAACGTTAGCGGACGACGCCCCTCTTAGGGCTCCGCCTAACAGATCTATTTGAGTGCGTAACAGGTAGAGAGCATCATGCTCAGTGATTGGGGTATCTTCATGTGAATGGTGGACCTCACAATGACGCACAGCCTCATGCATGTACCATGGCTCATGAGAATGACTGCGAAGAGGCTGATGAGGATCATGCAAGGTATTACAAGAGGCATAATGTGGAGTGTCTTGAGGGTCATGAAGGATATCATTATGAGGGTCGTGAGGATTACGAAGAGGCTCACCCTCATAAGAATCATTGCAATGGTTGTGGACAACCTCACATTGAGATTCCCATGAGTGGTGTATAGTGTTACCCTCATGAGGGTCTCGCTAGATACCTTCGTCAGAGCCTCGCTGAATACCCTTGCAAGAGTCACGATGGACAGGGAGCTCATGATGAGCTTGGGGTGGGTTGGCTGGAGCATTAGCTGGAGTGTCACAGGGGTTACGAGAGTCATCAATGGTATGAGGATCCTCAATGGGATTGGTGACTTGAGGTGATTCCTGATCTCCTGCTGGTCTGTCATCCTGCATCACCTCTGAAGGCAAGTCCTTCTGTAATGTTTCCTCAGGGATATTATCTAAATCAGCAGAGACAGCACTCTTCACAACCACATCTGTCTTCTCACCCTCATCAACTTCAGATCCATCTGAGTGCCTGTACACCATGCAAAGAGCCTGTTTCATTTCACCCTTGAATTCCTTTGTGATTGGGCATGTTTTTACTAGGGGGTAGATAGTAGACGGTAGATCATTAAATGTTTTGCAAGAATATCTGTTTTGAAAAAAAAGCTTACCCTTTGTGTGTATGTTAGAGGGACCATCCTGGAGGAATGCTGGTGCTGTAGCTATACACCTTGTGTCAAGTAAAGTTAATTTAAAATAAAGGGTACTCACCAGCAGTCTCAGGCTCTAGTGATGCTGCCACACTTGATGACCCCACTGTCAATGGAGACAGAGGGCCACCCTTCATTGGAGAAGTTGCTGATATTGGTAGGCCAGGCATTTTGGGTTGCTTCGGCCATGCAGCCTTCTTGTTGGATGGGGCTGGCTTCTTTGATGTATGTGACGTGTTCACAAACTTCAGTTTCCTCTTCTTCCCATGTGCTTTTTCATACTCAGAGTCAGACTCTGGTGGCATTTTCTCCAGCCAAAGTAAGTTCAATCACCTCACTCTGTGCTGCAGCAGTCAGTCCTAGCTTTGGAGTGACTTTGAGTGGGTGTGAGAGTGGCAGTGTAACAACTTTAAATGGACACGATGGTGGTGGTGCCACGATTTATAATCTCATGGTAGGTTTTCTGAACTTGCAAGCAGTAGATACTATTGAATCATCATCATCTGAATTGTCATCGTCATTGGTGTCAGGTGGTGGAGGGACCTTTGTCACTTTATTGGCCTTCTTAACTTTGGTAGCTGCATTGCTGGGCTTGATATGAGCTGGGTTGTGGTAGTCAGTGTCACCATTAACAAACAGTCATCTAGCACCAGTGTGTGACCAGTCAGATGGAAGCACTATGCCTGTGATAATGGGCCTCTCAGATGCCATAATAGATGCTGCACATAATATTAGAATTAGAATGTTCTTACAATGAGAATCTTACCTCAATACTTCTTTTCGACTTTGACACCTTGCATGGTTCCTGACTTCAATGCCTCCATGAGCACCACAATTTCCTTCTGTGTCAGCGCTCCAATGCCCTTATTCTTTGAGTTCTCATTGTGAGCTTCACTAGGCAAGAGACACCTGTTAGCTGGATATCCCTTGATGCAGAGATTGGCATCAGCAAGCACACTGGACATGCCCTTCCAAGGAAAGTTTTTATCCCAGGCACACTTGCCCCCAAGCTGGGCTAGTATACATTTAATCAAATGAATCAAAAGACCAGTGACACATTGACATACCAACTTGTTTGATCAGTTTGAGCTTAACCCACTTCAAACCATCATTCCATTCCTCGGGAGCTTGAGACTGATCATGACCATTGTTTGGAGGTGAGTGGGGGTCAATGGGTCACTGTGAGCATCGTTATGGAATGCTTCATCCACCTCGGCCAAGGATGTGGTATTACTATTTGAAGACACATGTCAGTCATAGCATAAACATAGATATATTTATACTTACTACACATGTGCTTTAAGATGCCCAATGATGACATCATCGCTCGCATGACATTGTGTTTTCCAGAATTGTATCTTTCTAAGTATATGTGAGGATTTGGATGACAAAGAATCTTACCCCTGCAGCACCTGGCATATTATATGAATGGCTGAGTGACCCATCTTCATTGACTACTTTGCCACATAGGACGATGGCTGCTTCAAAGCCAGATTTAGCAGAGGCAGACTTGAGCTACGATAATAATGTGAGATGATGATGAAAAGTTCAGGCAAGATAACATACAATCTGTATTACTCTTCAATAATGTTTCTGGAATCCCTGTCCATGCTGAGCTATTATTTGAGTAGATGATCCAAGGAGTGATGCCTCCTTGTGCATTAACAGGAGGTCTTGGTAAGAATCGGGATAGACCTCTTTGAATTTGTCATAACACTGAGTGCACGGTTGCACCTATAAGGAATATAAACCTCGTGCGAAACAAGATATAATATGGTACTTACTAGGCATGCCACCTCCAGCTGGGGCCTCTCTGCCAATGCACACAAGTTCTGTCTGCATGTGCTCTTTGAAGTAGTTAGCATACAAGTTCCAATAATTGGTACCATTCATGGTGCATCCACGACTCTTCAAGAACAAGTTGATCAATTGGGAAATGGGAGGTGTAGTAGATGTGGAGAGATCAAGAAAGCAGCACTTGACTGCAGTAAACCCGATGTAAAGAGTTGATTCTGTATAGGCACTACAAAAGTGTTACCTTCAGAACTCAATGTGCGAGTGTAATGCTCGTCCCAAAGAGACTGCCTATAGAACTATCTCTTGATATAAAAATGCAAGGGATATCTTGTTAAGACCGAAGTAGAAAGAACAGAAAGGTCACCCAAAGTGTGCTTGATGTTCCGAAGATGTGTCCGAAGTACCAAAGTACTCATCCGATGTGGTCTGAAGGTGGTCCAATGTCAAGAAATGAAGGTCTGAGGTTGTGCAAAGCATCTGAAGAGCTTCCGATAAAACAGCAAGGTTTCCAAGAGTCAAATATGGCGGTTATGCCAAAGTGCAAGACTTGCAAAGTACGACTAAGCAAAGCCTATTGAAAGAACTCTAAGACAGTGAGATGCAAAATGGCAGTGGTCAAGCCAAACAATCATTCCAAATGAACAAGGAGGATCGATTGCGCGAAGTATGACTATCTGAAAGTGACTCTACTAGCTATGACTCATAGCAAGGGAAGTGAAGTGAAGTGCGAGTAACTAGTGAGCCAGATTATATCCTACAGCATGAAGGTCCAGAAACTGCATAGGCAAGAACAGTAGCGAGATAAGCTATCTGAAATGTAATAAGACTCAAGGCGAGCCGCTACAAAAATATGCATGTAATAGCACACGAGGTGCACAGCTATACATATTAATCAAGCTTTCGACAGGCTGATGATGTATGTGCCCCTAAGACATAATCAATAACAGATGAACAAGTGAAAAACACACCAGCTGTTACGCACTCAAATAGGTCTGTTATGCAGAGCCCTAAGAGGGGTGTTGTCCGCTAATGTTTGTGACATAACTGGAAGGGTCCGGTATAGCGAGTGAGACTGGCAATGTCGAGTCAGCAGCGATCACAGACACGTGTGTCACGTGACTTCTAAGACAGATGTCTTCAAAGTCACCAGGCTCAAAGTAAGGACAGTCTTGTCCGAATGATGAGTGTCGATCGAGGTAGACTTAAGTGTGGAGAGCACTTAAGAAAAGATACTAGAGACTGAAGCTGAAGAGGCTTCAGAGAGAAGTATCTTCCAGGGAAGATTGGGTAAATTCAAGTTAGAGAATCTAATACAGGGTGACCGACTACTTATACTAAGTGGAAAGGGTTGAGGGCTGGGTTACCATACTGTAAGTAAGGGTGAAGGGGAAATGAGAATGGTATAGGTACACTGGCAACACAGCCAGATTAGTGATGGATAGTTGAAATGTGGAATGAGACTGAGAAACGTTGGAACGATCCAACGGTAAGAATACAACATGCAAGAAGTGCAGTCAGGAGAGAACAGAAAAGGAAAGCCACATTGGTGGCATGAGTCAGACCGAGTCAGAGGTGCAGGACCACATTGGTGGTTGAGTCATAGGAGGAATGTGTGTGCACATGCATAGAGGCGGATGACGCGAGGGACAGGAACGGTCCTGAGGATCCGGTCAACAGATAGTTAGTAAAGGAGGATGAGCTGGTAGATGGTGAGGGCGAGGATGAAGAGAAAATGATAGGGGGGCCGTGTGACCAATGTTACTTGTAACACCAGTGAAGTCAAACAGACATGGATGGGACATGGTACAGAGGATCGGAAGTGTATACAGGCCTCAGAAGGGGACGGACGACCTTCGGACGACTCGGATGAATGCACAGAACTCTCAGAAGGTAAGAGGAGTGTCGAGGAGTGTAATGTGAGACACCTATGAGATTGGCAGGATACATGCCCAGCACCGATCCAAGTGCTACAGCAGGTTACTGGGAATTGCAATAGTGAATGTCAGGAAAGCAAGTGGTATGCAGATTAATGATAATGACAGGTATTTTGGATAGAAAGAGCAATAATATTCACACTGTCAACTAAGAAATACAAAATATCAGGTTTGACCACTAAGTATCAGGAAACGGCTCCCTACTACTTGGATGATGATAATACTCACAGTCAGTCCAATATATATGTAAGTATGTAGAAATCCGGAATCCTATAGGCAAAAGTAGCAGCAGACTATTTCGGATCTGAAGTACATGTAAATAAACATGAGGTGCTTCGGACAACAGGAAAACATGTAATAGTGCTGGCTACGACATGAGTAATGTGCAAAATGATCAACTACACACCTAGTGGGGCTTAGCAAGACGGGATGGGACACAGATAGGACAAGAGCGCAGGATTTTGGGTCAGCCAATGCAGCTGAAACGTCGGGTCCACTAGTCAAAGTATCAGGTCATGTCAGGATAGTGTCGGATTGAGTGGGTTAGTGTCAGGTTACATCAGGAAGTGATTAGTGCATGATGGGCATTGGATATGTATTAGGAAATCAGTGAATACGAGCTCAGCGCAAGGCTGAGTGCTACACCACATAGTTAATGGCCTCTGCCCACAGGAACTTCAGCATCCCATGAGATAGGAGCATGGCACATGCATGTTCTACCAATGTGCGGTTAAGTCTCTCCATGACACTGTTTTGCTGAGGTGAGTCGTGTATAGTTAGCTCATGCACAGTACCCTGATCCTTCAGATAAGCATCAAAATCAATACTCAAGTACTCTCCTCTGCAATTGGAACGCAAGGTCTTAATGTGAACTCCATGTTGTGTAGTAAATCTTGCTTCGTATTGCTTGTATACATCTAGAGCCTCACTTTTGTGCTTTAGAAATATCATGGTAGTCTCCCATGAAAAATTGTCTGTGAAGGACATATAGTACAGCGATCCGACCAAGCTGCTCATTTAGGCAGGGCCCCAGAGGTCCGTATAGATAGTATCCCCATAAGTTTTAGCTCTGCATCTTGAGGTACAGGGTAATTCTGGTCTTCGCAACATGCACATAGTGCCTTTGGTTGCTGATGACAGCATATAGACACTCTATCTGGGGTATCTCGGCAATTATCTCGTGTTCTGGAGCAGGGGAGAGCACTTTGCACATACACTCCTCAAAGTGCACAGCAGACCAGCAGCTGTTATCCAATTAGTGGAGATCAGAGTAAACACCATCTTCGGGGCATAAAGTATGTCTTTCAATGTTACCCTAGTCCTCTTGTCTCCCAAAGGTAGGTCCAGTGAGACATCATTTTTCCCAACAGCACTTATCTTCATTCCATCAGCCATTTGAATGTCCTGTGGGGCAATTGTCACGCAGTTCATGAATCTCTTGCACTCTGGACAGAAGTGTGACGATGCTCTGGAGTCCATGATGGCGCTTTGGCGCCCTGCAGGTATGTTAAGCTTGCTAGCTAATCCCACAAAATCTGATATGGCAAATGCATAGTTCTCCTTGGGCTCAGACTCAGTGGCTGTGGTGGCCACCTGCTTCTTGCCCTTGCTCTGGCACTAATTGGGGCCTTGCCCCTCCTTCCCTCCCCCTGGATGCCAACAATCTGTTTTGTAATGCCCCTTTCACTCACAATTGAAGCAGACAACTTTGTTATCTTTCGGCTTGTTGGTTCTGGGGTTATGGCCTTTTCCATTGGTTCCTCTTGCCATGAGTGCAGAGCTGGACCCCTTTTTGGAGGTGTGTTTATCTGTCAGGAGGTGGTGTTCATACTCCTCACTGACCACGCTGATCAGCTCATAAGGGGAGAGAGACATCTGGAGGATCTTTGCAGTAGCATTGATGGACAACATCAGGGGTCTGTACAATTCTGGGAGGGATCCAAGGATTATAGTGTGAAAATCTCTGTCTTCGATGGAGGCACCCATGCCAGCAAGGGACTCATGGAGCCTCAGCAATTCGGCAAAGTGCACCTTTACATTGGTGTTCTCGTCACACCTCAAGTCTTGGAAGCGTCGATGTAAGTCGATTTGGACTAACTCAGTTTTACCCTTATGAATTTCACAGATTTCTGCCCAGATTCTGGATGTGAGCTTGAGCTTTTGCACGCAGAGTAGAAGTCTGTCCGTTATCATGCTGAATATCTGTTGCTTTACCAGTGAGTTCTTTTGGTAGAACTCGTTGATTCTCTTATCTAACACTTCAATCTCTTCCTCGGTAGGTGTTGTCCCATCTTCCATTTTGACTAGACCACTCTCGGGGTCTATGAGGAACAGAGCAGGTTTTGTAGCACAGCTGTCCACATATCACATTAAACCTCGGGCTCCAATTGTGGTCAAGGTACATTCTTTGTATATGATCCAATTTGATCCGTCCTCAGCTGATTTCGGGACGCTGAACAATGCAGAGTTGGAGTTGGGGAGTGTTGTGTCCATTGTAGCTACACCAGGGCTCATAACCTATAGTGAATAAAGACGAGCGCACATGGGGAGTTTGAGCTATAAGAGAATGTATTATCTCAGTCTCTGTAACAAGGACTCATGTACATGAGTAGGTACCTATAAGAGAATGTATTCTAATAGTGTTGTCAGCTTGTGTACAAGGGAATGAATAAGTATGGCTCACATCTCAGTCTTGGTAATGAGGACTGAGATGTTTCTACAATGGGAACGTTCTTTTAACATATGCTAATGGTAAAACTCGGAGAAGAGAAAATAAGCAATGATATGGTTTTGAAATATATGAGGGTTGGCCGACATCACACACAGGCACATCATATTCGCTTGTACCTCATTCCTACTCTGATGTCCCTGATGCTCCTGATCCCAACATGTTGGATGTTCTCAAGTTCTCAATGCTACAGATTCATAATATACAAACATATCATCTATTCTATGATGCTTTGTACTACCCACAATATAATGAATCTGTATATCCAACAGCTGGAGGCTGCTCAACAAGGTACTCCCAACTGCTGCCTTGTGCATTATGTCCAGACTAAAAGATGGTTTTCTTACATGAATACTTGCTATCCAGAGAATTTATCTGCTTTGTCCATGCCTGTTCTGCATGATGTTGCACTACAAGTTGGAACTAAAAGATCAGATGCATGAAATAAGGAATGTAGTGTCAATGTAATCATATCTCATTTCACTACTAAACACACAAAGCTCACAAGCATGTCAGATAATATCCTCTTCAAGAGTCTCTTGATGGCACCTGTCCTACCTGCTTGTACAAGAACACAATGCACTTTGCTTGCTGCTGAGTTTCAGAACTTGTATGGTCCTGAGGTGGCCACTGCTCTATGCACTCCCCCCCTGTCATCAGCACATCTCTTGTTATCAATTTAGCAGCTACACAAGCCTCTGAAGCCATGTCTTTGCTATGAATTTCAGCATCTGTTGATGATCTCACTCGCTGTTTAGAGAAGCTGAACCACACCAATGTCCAGACATGTATTCATCAATTTGCACCATGCTATTGCATGCTCTGCAATGGGCTCTCTCATCAAAAAATGTGTAATGCACTCGCTAATCATGTTCGACAATGTGCACTATCCCTATTTCATGCTGGTGCAGGTATTTTGGGCTTGTGTATCTTCTGTTCTTGAGATTTGACTTGCTCTCAGATAAGAATGTTTTGACAGTGATGTTGTGGAGGTTTGAAACTGCATGTTTGTTCATTTCATGTCCTCATTTTCTCTGACAGCTGTTACCAGTTGGAACATCAGGCCATCTGAAGCTGCACCACCCAACAGTTGCAACACTAACTTGGATGGCTCCCGCACATATCAATTTATACTGCAGTGTATGCAGTTGCTGCCATGCACAGCCTACATGAAGAAAGCAACCTTTACATTGCTCTGGGACACACAGAGGTAAGTCATGTGAGTTCTGCGCACTCACAACCAAACAAGTACCCCGAAAGACACTGGGCCTCTAAGCAACTGCTTGTTACGCACTCAAATAGATCTGTTAGGTGGAGCCCTAAGAGGGGCGTCGTCTGCTAACGTTCGTGACGTAACCGGAAGGATCCGGTATAGCAAGTGAGACTGGCGACGACGAGTTGGCAGCGATCACAGTACACGCGTGTCACATGACTTCGTAGACGGATGTCTGAGAAGTCACTCAAAGTAAGGACTGTCTTGTCCGAACGATGAGGTCGATCGAGGTAGACTTAGTCGCGATGAGCAACTAAGAAAAGATACTAGAGGCTGAAGCTGAGGGAGCTTCAGAGAGAAGTATGTTCCAGGGAAGATTGAGTAGATTCAAGTTAGAGAATCTAGTACAGGGTGACTGACTACTTATACTAAGTGGAGAGGGTTAAGGGCAAGGCTACCGCACAGTAGGTAAGGGTAAAGGGGAAACGAGAATGGTATAGGTGCGTTGGCAACATAGCCGGATTAGTGATGGGTGGTCGAATATGGAATGAGACCAAGAAACGTTGGAACGAACCAACGGTAAGAATACAACGTGCGGGAATCCGCAGTCAGAGAGAACAGAAAGAGGAAAGCCACATTGGTGGCACGAGTCAGACCGAGTCATAGGTGCGGGACCACATTGGTGGTCGAATCAAGGGAGGAACGTGCGTGCACGTGCATAGAGGCAGGCGATGCGAGGGACGGGAACGGTCCCAAGGATCCGGTCAATGGAAAGTCGGTAAAGGAGGATGAGCCGGTAGATGGTAAGGGCGAGGATGAAGGGAAAATGATAGGGGGGCCACGTGACCGATGTTACTTGTAACACTGCTAACAATGATCAAGATTCGATGACGATGAACGAAGGGTGGAGAAGTGCGTGTTCGGTGTCATTTGAATGTGTGCACTGACGTATCAACAGCAGTCACTTTCTGATGCCGTTTGCTGGGCTCTCCCTTCCAGTCACTGCAAGAAGGACATCCTGCCACTGTTTATTGAAGCTCTGTAAGTCTGTCCATGCTATTTTCGTCAAAACTTATGTTGTCCTGGGCTTGCAGGTCCGTCTCGGCGCATTCCACGTGTCCCATGCTAAGTTGAGCAATTTGTTGCTTCATGGGACATGCATTTTTTAGCTGGAGCCTCCCTTTGCTGCGTGTCCCAGGCAAAAGTCAAATTTTTTGCATTCATGGGACACACATCTCTCGCTTATGATGGTACGTCTTTCTTCATTGTTTTAAAATAAGTGTTTCATAAGCTTACAACAGCTCCTTACTGGAACATAATGCTCCACCTGTTGTTTCCTGCCCTCTGCCAACTTCTGACGACGGTCATGACCTCTCAGATGCCTGCTACTGGAACACTTCATCCCCCTTTGGGATGGAATGCAATGTGCACCCTGTGCACCCTCATCCGCTGTAGAGATACAACAATCGCTGGGCACTACATGAAGTAAGTAGCCAGCAATATAAAAATGTTGTAGTTGTGCACAGCCTAGTCTGCTATTCTTGCAAGACAAGTGCATTCGACCCGAGGGGTTAGCTATTTGGAATGGTCTGTAGTTAGTGAAACGATAAATGGTCAAAAGTCCGAGCGCGAGAAACAAAGTCCGAGGGTATATCTATGATGTCCGATGCCAAAGCATCGGGTCCGATGTTTTCAGGTTTCAGGTTAGTGGGTTTCGGGTTCAGGTTTAGCAGGTTAGCGGGAATGGCGATAGTGAACGTCGGGAAAGCGAGCGGTATGCGGATATATGATAACGACGGGTATTTTGGATAGAAAGAGCGGTAATATTCGCAATGTCAACTAAGAACTACGAAATATCAGGTTTGACCACTAAGTATCAGGAAATGGCTCCCTACTACTTGGATAATGAAAATACTTGTAGTCAGTCCAATATATATGTAAGTACGTAGAAATCTGGAAGGCCGTAGGCAAAAGTAGCGGCCGATGATTTCGGGTCCGAAGTACATGTAAATAAACACAAGGCGCTGCGGATGATGGGAAAACATGTAATAGTGCTGGCTACGACATGAGTAATGTGTGAAATAATCAACTACGCACCTAGTGGGGCTAGCAAGACAAGACGGGACATGGATAGGACAAGAGCGCGGGAAAATGTCGGGTCCGCTAGTCAAAGTGTCGGGTTGTGATTAGTGCACAACGGGCGTTGGATATGTATCAAGAAATAAGAGAATATGTGCTCAGCGCGAGCTCGAGTGCTACACCACACAAAGCATGTTAGGTATTGTGTGACATACTAATCTGTGCTTTGCTTTGAGTGATGCTGACTGCTAGGCTAGGATCATCAAAGCATATATTACATTTCATATGAAACAGACACCAAACTAGGATCCCAAAGTGGTGACAAGGAACACACCATATGATGTGTGAATGTTCATCACTCAAAAGTGTGGACCAAAGGCTGATGGCTATGAAGGATGCAAGGTCAGTGGCCCTTGTCTCTGTCTCCTTGGCTGGTGATGAGCTCATCTACATATTTGTTGCAGTTCTCCACTGAAATTTCAACTCGAGCAGCCTTTACACTGTGGTATCGCTCTGTCCGACCATCAGAGAGTGTGGTGCAGTGGTGAGTCCATGAGACAGGGCAGTGGTGAGGATCTCCCTTCTCTTACTGTCCACTGTCTGACTTCCTGGTCAGTTCTGGCCTTCCAACAAGATCTCGTGCCGTGTCTGAGTTCATGATTGGTCTTGAAAAGACCAAGGCAAGGCAGGGTGAGGTCTCCCAGTCAGCACGGGCCCTTTTGCTAGATGATATGTACTGCCTCTATGACTATTGCATAATGTGCCATGGTCTGAACAATGCTGATCGACGACGTGGGATTGTCTGATATGTATGTCTAGTGTTCTGGTTGGGTTTCTTCCACTAACACACTAGCCAGATGGTCTTTCTCTTTACATGGCTCCTTGTGCTTTGAGTTGAGGAAGCATTGAGCCTGACATTTGAGAGCATTGATGCTCTCCCTGATGAAAGTATGATTTTTTTCATAAAATGAGTGAGGGACACTGACAACTTCCCTCAGGAGTATACTTTGATATCGACCTTGGCACATGTAAGAATGCACAGACTGGTATCTCTCAATGGATGTGTCTCTGTGCAAATGACAAAGACCCAAAAATATGCCCCAAGTGGGCCTTAATCAGACTTGCAGCTCTATATGGAGAAAACCATGACTGCACTAGACCCTTGTTTCTGGTGATCAACAAGAATGGTGCAGTGACCACTCAACCACTGGTGAGCTTCTTCCCCTCCCCCTTACCAAATGATAGGTGGCTGAGAATGAGAACTCCCTTGCTAATCTTCCACTACCATTAGCTGAGCACTTGCAAGAGACCTACAGGGCCTTAGATATAAGTCCTGGATATTATATGGGACACACTCATTCCGCTGAGGGGGGTGTCAACACCGCCTTCGAGATCAAGGCTGGTCCCCTGGTATGGTTGCTGCATGGGGTGGCTGGTCACAAGTTAAAGCAGTCACCATGTTCAGATATTTCTACTCCCCCAATGACAATCATGAACACATGATTGATTTTGACCGCAATGATGGAAAGCAGGTACACCAAGGATCAATGGGTCTGTTAGTGGGGTAGGCAATAAATGCAATTGTAGTGTACTATGTGTAAATAATTCAATGTCCTCAGTATCTCTCCTTTCCAATTGCCCTTCATATCTCCCACCAATTCATGCCCAACCACTTTGCTTCCCACTTTTCACTACAGAACCTACCCTCATCACTGTACTCATTACTCACCATGAGCTCGGCAAGGTTCTTATCCCTCTGACTGATAGCTTCATCAAATTTCCACAAGGGCTGCAGGTGCTCAACAGATGCATTGTGCTTAGCCTTCCGCTTCAGGGACTTGCCATTTACCTCTGGTGTTGTTTGGATTGTAAAAAACTCAAAAAAGTGGTTCTTGTCACCACAGAACTCATCCTGAAGCTGCAAGTACAGCCACTCTCGATGACAGACAGTATACTTGATGGACTGCCAGAGTGAGATGGCTGCACATCCTGTGCATGGCCCATAGAGCTGCCGAATGCAAGCAACATCTCCAGCTTCAATCTGTGCAATGACATCATGCAGTGAAGTTGCACAATTGAGCACTGCAATGTCAGCTTTGCAGGCTGCCAACAGCACTGCTTCATCAGACTGAGCAGGTGCAGCTACAGCTGATGGAGTGCTGGTGGTGACAGGTGACATGGGCAATGCAGCAGGAGAAACCTCTGTCAACATGCATAAGGCTGCTTGATGGGGTGGCAGGCTCGAGAGAGACAGTGACAGGTATGGTGTATTGGAGCTGCAAGAGATTCCCTACAACACTGAACCATCAAAAGTCAGACAATGAATGAAACACAAAATTAGATGATCGACTTACAAGGTGGATGATGGAACTTGCATGTGCTTGCACAATAGCACAAAATCGAAGCAGCATGATGAAGGCATCCCAGTCCCCTGATCGCACAAGGTGTGACAGTGCATACACACTGTCATTCGTGACAGCAGGCAGTGGAGGAGATTCAGGAAGGAGTTCTGGCAGTGCAAAGCTGAGCTGGGTGGGGACGGAGGTGATTGCAAGTTCAAGGAGCCGCACATCGAGTGACTCTGGTGTATTTTAGATAGGTAGATATGTCAGTTGTCAGAGCAAGGAGCACGAAAAACTCACCAGCAGATGTTGAGCAGAGTAGGAATGGTCAGCTCGAGGCCACACACCCCATCCACTCGTTCCAGAGCTCACACAGATAGGCAAACTGCCGCTTCTGGACATTGTGTCCATGGGTGATGGGTAGTGATGTGCATGGCCCAGCTTGAGGCCCTGGGCTGGCCCAAGCCAGGCCCAAATAGGCTGGGCCCAGCCCAGCCCTAAGTCATGGCTTGAGGAAGGCTTAGGCCTGTGCTTGGGTTTCGAGAAGCCTGAGCCGGCGGCCTAAGCCACGGCTTTGGCATGTTCAGTGGCACTGCCATAGAAGCCTTGCCGGAGGTACATTTCCCAACTCTATTTTTGTCTTTCTCTGACTTCCATCAACTCTATCAGCTTCGACTCGGATGGTCCACATGTCGCAGTCAAAAAGCCTGCATTGGCCAACATATCCAGCAATTTCAACACCTTATCTCTTGTCTGTTGCTACAGAAAAGCCACGGTGAGTTGCCAGCGCTATGTCCTGTGCTTTGTGAGCTCGACATAACTCACTACTCATTTCATATGTTGCACTGCTTGCACATGTAGACTTGACTCTGGATGGGGGACTAATATCTTTGTTGGATTGAAGGTGTGTGTGTGTTTTTTTTTCCAACATCATGCGCTCAGCTCACTTGAACTTGTCTGCACATGTCTGCACTTGCCCGTGCCTCCACTCTTGTAATGTATAGCGAGATGGTCACATGGGAGCTAGACAAAGGTATGAATATCGCAGTATTTGTGTTGAAATGTGAGTGTCCCAGGTACAGTCATATACAGTAAAATAAACTAAAAGATGGACAGTGCATAGCCAACCATGTACATGTCATTCCTGTTCTCTGTTTGGATGCGCTCGCACTCGACTGTTCCTTCAGCTGGTTGCTGCGTCTCTCCCTCAGCTCTTGTCCCTTCGGCTTACAATGCCCTCGTCCCATCCACCTCTCTCTTGTTCTTGTTCTCCTCCTTGTCTTCTTCCTTTCTCCTGCTCTCGTCCATCGTCCGTATTTGTCTGAGCCACGTCAGCAGTTGCTGATGTGTGCTGGGCATTTGTGCATGGTGTTTGTGGTGTTGGGAATGGCATGGTGGAGCTCGGACATTGATTACAAGCAATTCAGCATGTGGGCCGCGGCTTGCATGGGCCTAAGCCCCAGCTTTGGGCTGGCTTGGGCTCACAGCTCAGGCTTGAAATTTGGTGAGCCTAAGCCAGGGCTTTGAGCCCAAGCTGGGCCAGAACATCACTAGTGATGGGTCCTGCAGGTTTCTTGGGGGTAGCTGCAAGGTCGAGGCCATAGAACTTGGCGAGCTTTGTCCTGAGGGTGTTCACGGTGCCAGTCTTCATCAAGGCCTTCTTCCCCACAGCTTAATTGGCCTCCTCAATCCAGAACTTCAGCTGAATGCCCTTGGCAGCATTCAGCACTTGTACAGTGACATCAGATGGTGGGACTGCAGCACTCGGCATCAGTATGCGAGCGCAAAGACAGCTGGTGCATGAATGGCATCAGTAGAATCAAAATCAAAAATGGCTAAAAAAAGTAGTGATGGACGCACCTGAAAAATGGTCCAATGTGACGAAACAGATCCGTCAAACGTGTCCGTTGACGTTCATGTTGGTGCTGTGGGTGCAAGCATTTCAGAAAGAGTCAGTAGAATCGAAAACAGCTAAAAAAAGTAGTGATGGACGCACCTGAAAAATGATCCAATGTGTGAAACAGGTCCAATGTCACAAACAGATCTGTCGAACGTGTCCGTTGATGTTTGTGTTGGTGCTGTGGGTGCAAGCATTTCAGAAAGAGAACTCAGGACTGACTCAAACTCGGAAACAAACAAACAAGTGTACTATTGCAAGATGGTGAAGACGACAAAACAACAACACAACAACAACAACAACAAACTACGACGGACATGCCAAGAATGACCCCTCCGAACGTCCATGTTCGTCGTATTGACTCTCCTACACGAGCGCGGGGTCTTCACATCATGTGCCCTACCGTTGTGTCCTGGGACACGCGCTGACAAATCCTCGCTGCCATACCCTTGTGTGACAGTGTCCCAAGACAGGAAAGCTCTCCACTATTTGAAAGGAAAAAGGAAGGCCACTGATGAGCTCAAAGACCAGCTACCTGCTAAGAACTCAAAGATGCCAATGAAGAGCTGTAACACCTTCAACATGGAGCTGGAAAGTGATGATGAGTAGACTTGGATATTGTTCAAATTGTCTAGTGCTACATTTGACCTGTGAGGTGTCTTATTGCTGTACATACTCAAATGTTGTATATTGATATACTGTTTGCTGCCAATCCATCATCATTTCTTGGAGTCTGGGACTGGCACTTTCTAGCACTGCTATAATAAATAAGCTAGAAATAGAAATTTCAGTCTATTGGACTGAGATGTACTGCCAGTCCATAATTGCAGACTATCGAGTCCATGTACTTTGTTTGTTTATTAATACTGTGACTGCTGCGCAGCCTGCGCTCGGACTCACTGCATGTCCGGCACAACGACCGGATGAAGTTGGCCCGCTCACTGCATTCTTAAATTTGATATCATGGTAGTTAGCCAAAAAATTCCCACCCAAATGAGAGATGATAAATTCCCACGGATTGCTACGCTTCTCTGCTTTACATCAATATTCTTAAAAGTGCTCATTTGGCGTCCTCACGAGCGTCGTGAATTCGCCGTTTACTGGACGAAATGGCGTCTTCTAATTATTTTACTCCCCAACGCGGGAATGGCTTTCCAGACAAGAGCCGTTTAACTAACGCTCTTCCAACTTACTCTTCCGCTGTAACCGAGAAAATGCATCGACATTCCCGTTCAATGTCCTGGACAGTCCCAGTATCAGTCCCAATCCCCGGCGTACATTCGCGTCGTCTTCGTTTATTTATGCCAAATCCAAGTCGTGTCCGCCAGATCGGTATTTCGCGTTTCGGACGACGACGAGGGCCTATACTGCTCTGTGTAGTTTTGATTGCTTCCATCATCACAGTATGTTCCTTCGCACGTCGGTTCGGTACAGAGGAAAAACAGTGGACTACGAACTTTGGGGAGTCTTCTACCCTAGTCTTTGGGCGAGATGATTTACAGCGAATTTGGAAATGGGAAATAGATAGCGGCCATTATCCAAGTAATGCAAAGAGTGCGCCTCATCCCTCTTACTGTCGTGATCATACGTGTTGATCATGAATTTTCTCAGTACCCGAGCAGGTCGGACTAAGTGTTCCACCACTCAACCCTGCTCTTCCTCCACGAAAAGTTCCAACGATTCCTTCACGATTCAGGCCTCCTCCAGGCCCTGTAGCTACAACCACGCGTGGAGATGGTCCACGACGCGTTTATCTCGATGTACAAAGCATGCCTCCCAACCTTGCATATCCACCTCGCCCTGTACCGGGCAGTGTCGCTGACCTGGACGTCATTATGGATCATTGTGACTTCTCACAGGGCAAAGTAAGCACCCCGCCCCCCTTTTTTTGTTTTTCACCCACTAATGTTTCCAAAGTATGTACGTGACTGCCTCGAAGTTTTGCGTGTAGGCGCAGGCCTCGACAATGGCAACAGACTCAGGCGGGGCGAAATGGACGAATGGAAATACATCTACATGGAACAAGAAAAGGAGAATTTCACAGATCCCTTCACGGATCCCATCCCTATAGTCAATCCTATTGCTCCACCTCGTCCATTAGTTTCAGGTGGAGAGACGGACCCTAACGCAGGATTAAGAAAGAAGGTAGGGGTAGACTGGGAGACACAGTTACCTCTCCGTGCTCCTTTGCAGCATACGCCTTATTCAAGTCTTCCGGCACCTTGCGACCCTGAAAACCCCCGTCTCTTCCACATGTTTTGGACTGGCCCATTCACCGACAAGCCATATCTCGCTTTGCTCTCCTTCCTCTTCACACAGAATGTCGGTCTGCATTTGAAGGATGGCGACGCTCTTAATGTTTGCCGCCCCGAGTTCTGGATGTGGATTAACCCAGGTCCTGCGGGCGTCTGTCCCAAACCCTTCCGCTTTGAGTGACATGTATGAAGGACTCAAGACCAATCCCTGGGCAGCCCCTTTCTTACATCATCGCTTCAAGGACGTTATCAAATTCAAACTGTGGAATACAACAGACCAACTTGACGGTATCCCAGACTTAAGGACGAGTGGCGCGAGTTAAGAGAGACCCTCTTCAACTCGGGAGGACACATTGTCAGCGTGCCCGCCGAGAAGTCGCAATCGAAAAGTACCGAGGTCTTCAGTACCAGTACTATAGAGGATTCGACCAACAGCACTGATGCCGACACTTCTGCAAAGCCTTTACCTACCGGTGACAACAAGCCAGATGAGATGATATGCTCAACCGTACCGGTTCGAAATCTTCGTCTTCATACGACCGTCTCTCAGTTATCCTCTCTGATATGGCACGATTTGTCCTTTGTCATCGCTTCGGTGGTATCTACCTTGATGCGGACACCATCTTCTTGCGGGACTGGGAAGAGCTTTGGGGTTGGAAGGGTGCGTTTGCATATAGGTGTCCGGTTGGAGAAGTACAATACTGCCGTTCTACGCATGAACAAGAATTCTGCTCTTGGATCATTCTTATTCCGCACTGCTCTGAAGAACGGCCTCGACTTCCACCCCATGACGGTATCTCGTTATACCAAGGACGCATATTTGGAGGGTCTGTTGCTACGACTGCCTGACGCCTTGTTTGACTCTGCGTGGCTTAACACGGAGTATTACCAACGCGAAGACCACCTCAGCCATACTTCCAAGAGTGCGTATGCAGTTCCGGGTTCTCACGTTCATAGCTTACTCATTCATTTCTTATAGGTTCTCGGACTTCTTGACCACCTACACAAGCCAGTGCTGCTCCTCAGGCACTAGGGTTTGAAGGCTTCTTCCAAGGTGCTTTCTCTCTTATCACTTCCATACTTTTGGTGAGCAGTAACTCTTCCGTGTGACATACCGTGCTCAATCACAATTTAGGTGGAAGCCATTCGATGCATCTCGTAACTGGCCTGACCTAGGCCCCAAATTTTCAGCTGGCGAGAGGCTGCTCGTGCAGCGGCGGAACCCGATATCGATCCAGAGATGCCACTGACCGGGTCGCTGACGATAAACGCGATCTTGATTGGGCTACTGTTCTCAAGAGACGTTCGAGTCTTACATTCGTGGGGAGAGGCCAAACATGTACGGTGAATGGCTTCAATGGTGATCTTGAATCACTTCCGTCGCGGCTTTCCATCGACCATGGTCCCGCAATCATATAATCAATATCAAACATATTATCTGAAACGACCCCATATCATAAATGCAAAGATTGCATGCTGCAACCTTTGTTATTGTTTGATTCAGACTCTGACATCAGTAGGGCAAGTTGTTTGGATACCTAGCCTTCTGATTCCCAGTCCTTTCACTATCCATACCTTTACCATTTGCCGATCTTTTCAACTCGGACATGTCAAATAGTTTTGCCTACTGTCCTTCTGGTTCGCAGTGCTAGGACCAATCTTAGTCTACTTTAATAACATAAACTGTGCTGCCTCAATGGACATAGATGCGTACTTATTACTCATTACATATCGTGCCATCAATAGTTTCAGTGCCTTCAGCATCCAGTTCGAGAATCTCGCTTGAACGGTACTAATGGTAGTCTTCGTGTGAAGCAATGACGTCCTCTGGATTTGGCGCATTGAA
>NW_024541589.1:0-19676 GCF_016758755.1 Suillus discolor
ACCCCACCATCAGTGAACCCGTGAGGAAAGTAGATAGCAATATAATAACAATATATAGTACATAATCACAAGAACCAGCATAATTTTGCTATCGACAATCACATTGTTATGTTTGGCCTTATAGAGGAAAGACAGCGTCCCTGATTATCAGTATAAAATTTTATGAAATGCCATAACGAAAGGGAGGTTCACAACTCCGAAGCATCAAATAATTGACATGAAAATATAAAGCTTTACAAGCTTTATCTAATTGCAAAATTTACATGATATCTGTCAGAATGATACTACCTGGAGTAAGTTAGACAGAACTACCGAAAGCGCCAGCATGACAGATTGCCTGCAACAACCTGCCATTTTGTCACCAGCACCAATTATTCTCATCCTCAGCACTCATTTTGTGAAGCAAATTAATTTTATTTATATTTAAATACTACATATGTAGTTACAGGACAAAAGAAAACAGGGAAAGATAGCGGAGAGATGAATGAAAGGAGGGACCAAGGCCAGCAAGGAACCACGAGAAAAGGCCAACAAGGAACCACGAGAAAAGGCCAGGAAGGAGCCACGAGGAAAGGAAAGGGAAGGACCACCATGAACGGCCAGAGGAAGGAACCATAAGGAAAGGACGGACCACCACGAACGGCCAGGAAGGAGCCACAAGGAAAGGCCAGGGAGGAACCACCACGAACGGCCAGGAGGTACCACAAGGAAAAGGCCCGAACGGCCAGGAAGGAACCACAAGGAAAGGCCAGGGAGGAACCACCACGAACGGCCAAGGAGGTACCACAAGGAAAAGCCCAGGGAGGGACCACCACAAATGGGAGGAACGAAGATGCTGAGTCGAGAGGTGGTGGTAGTAGCGGTGAAAGAAGGATTGAAAGGACCTTGCATGAAAATTTCCGTCCTGCGCAAACAATGACAAATCAATTTCAACCACTTGCGCTGGTCACATGATTTGAGGTTGTCCGAAAATTCTAAGGTAAAATTTGAGGCTAAGGTGATAGTCACGTGCATGATCTTGGATGACATTGTAATTCACGCAATATTTGAACCAATCTATATAGTTTTGTAAGTCAAACATAAATGAGGTAATATGATGTTGCTCAACAAATGGTACCTAATTACACTATCATACCTCGCTGGTTGAAACTCTCATAAGAATATAAATTAGGTTACAAGTGCTAATGGTTCTTTCCACTGATAAAGTCTTATATCACTTGGTAGTTTAAAACATAAACGAAGGGATATGGTATGAGTCAACAAATATAACTTAACTATGCTATTGCATATTGATTGCTGCAACAGTGCAATGTTGTAATCTTGTCGCGAACTCCTCATGGTAAAATGAATTTTCAGAGATTCATGGCTATGTACCGATAACTAATATTTATTGCTGTATACATAGGTATATTCAGCCATAGCATAATGATATCATCTTATACTTCCCATGGCTACAAAATCAAGGACTCATGAATTCACTGATGACCTGATTTCAATCTCATCTACTTGGCTGCCCACGATCACATTCACACTCTGGACCACCGAGCTTCTCCTCAAAGCCAGTTGAAGCCTCGTTACTTGTGCGTTTGATAACTCCAATAGGGTGGTCAGGTACGTGTAGCACGGCGACCGCGTCGCTTAAAATGACAGATTGTAGGGATGAATGAATTACTTACACTATGGCGCCATGATAAGTTGTGGCATCATTCATTTCCCTCCGTAGTCACATGCTCTGCTCGCTTTTCCTCCTCAAGAGCGGCAAGGAACTCATAACACCGAGTTTCTCAGCACCAACTTGACGTATCCCACCACGACGTTGAGGATAGCTAGAACAACAGAAGCTTGTAAATCACATCTGAAGTTTCACGAGCGCAGCACCCAGGCCTCAGGCTTGATCCTCGTGTACGCAATTCGATGCTAACTCAGACAATCATGGTATTGTCCACGCCTAGTAATGAAGCTAGCACAAGGTGTTGGTAGAGGTTGGGAGACTCTGAGTTCCGATTAGTCGGATCTTGGATGGAGGAAGATGGTTGTGACTTAACTTGAATGAGGCCGTTACATTACCTCCATAGAGAGTAATAGGAGTCGTTAAGCCAGAAAATTCAAGTGCTCAGTGGATAATGGCGACTGCTTCCGGGGCTACATCAGTGCAAGAAAAGAAAATAATAAAATCACGTGCACATTGAACTTTCCATATGTAGCCCAAACCTTATCCCTCATTCTCTCTCCACAGCGGCTGGCAGAAAACATTAGTAAACATTCCTCAGCCACCATAGCAAATCCTTCGGACCTTGAAAATTAAATAGCAACTTCGAAAACTGAACTTAGGGTTTCATTTGTACTCGATATGGAAAATACTGCAGCATCCTCAATATGTTTGATGGAGACGGTAGCCTTTCGCACTTCCTCCTCACAGTCCTCACAGTACCTTGATTTTCCAACCACCCTGCAGTTGTTGACCTTCTGGCCAACATAGGTAACATTATGCGCACCTTATCACAACACCGGAATTTACATAACCCCTTAATTGGATGGGCCAAGGATGCCATTAGCACAGAATGTGCAAGGGAGGTTTGAGAGCTCACAAAAGTGGAGAATGGGTCGCATTTCAGCGCTCTGCATGCGAAAACTGAGCAAATAGAGGGCTTTCAAATTGATAATATGGCTCTACAGATTGAGGGGAGAGGCGCTGGTGCTATGGGCCCTGCTTGATTCCCTCTTGTCCGCAAGAGCTCTCCAAGTCCGGAAAATCGAAAGCAAAGGGCACATGGAGATCGGAATGTTGGTATTGGATGTGCAAGAAGCTGAGGATTCAGAATACTGGGCTCAAGTAGATGACCTAGAAGGTGTTATAGAAGGCATTACTGGTGATTGTATTTCGAGAGCTGAACACCTCGCATCTCAATGTAACGTGACAATGATGCTGGTATGGAAAATATAGATAAAATTTGTGCTTGATCTAAACAGACCTCATCCAGTGGAAAGTAGTAATTGTTTTGCTTCTAAAGAAAAGCACAAATCAGAAGGCCAACTCACTGTCAAGCATACTCGGAATATTTTTGCATTCAACACACGCACCGGAGAAAGTCATCGAAACGATGGCGAAGATGGGTCTCTCGATATCCGTTGATGCAATCCATGATACAGTCCGTTCGCTGTCTGCAGAATCAAGTCATGCACTACAATATCTTGGACAAACACTTTTAGCGGCTTATGCATATGATAATTTTGATATCAACCTGAAGTCCACCGTTCCGACTGCAGAAAATCTACCAATACTCTGAAACATCTCACATCAGGCTTACTGTTTCCCCTACAACATGGTGTCACTTGTGATGATCTAAAATGTTCCTATGAACTGTGGCGAAAATCACGAATCAACCCTCTAAGTGATTGTTCCATTGGACAAACCTGGAAAGACTTATTGTTGCTACACCAAGATGTCTCACATTCTTTAGGTTTCTCTCGACGCAACCAATTTAACTCCTGGAAGTTTTGCATGACCTTTGCTATCATGGACCGCCTGATTTTGCACAGTTTCAGTCTCAAATATCAGCCCCCCAAGTTTTGGAACAAATACCAGTTGCAAAAACTCCAATCATACCAGCCTTGGCAATGGATGTCAACAACTCAACGGTCGCAGGAAACATTCAGGCAATCGAGAGATTAATGGCGCAAGGTGGTGTCTTTGATCCAGCGGATGTGGAGGATGGCGAGTCACCTGATGTTACCGAGTATGTGGTGCTTGTACATGGAGATCTGGGCACGGGTGAACGCATTGCATCTATGCAGCAACGTCGGTCCATTGAAACAACTCCGTGGCAGCGATTCCAACATGTAGTCTTTGTGCCTGGCTTGTTCCACTTGAAAATGGCAGCTGCAGATGCAATATGGAGGGCATTAATCCAGCCGATGTCAGCGCGTCAGGATCAGACAAGTCTGATGCACGATATTGCACAGCTACGGCCACATGAGATAGGGATTTTCGGATCCAAGCCTGGGTTCCGGATGATGCACCAGCTCATTGGCCATGATGGCATCTGTCGGCATTTGGATTGTTGGCGGATAGAAGTCGAAAAAATGAACAATGCTCACAAAATGCTCGATGACTTTGCCATTTCTAAACCAAGCCTAGAGGAACTAAAGGAGATTGCCAACCAACTCGCTCGAGAATATATCACTACCTACAAGCTAACATGAGCTCGTCAGCAGCCTGGTGAACGATGAGATAAACAGTATGAGAATAGCTTGTTGATTAACAAGTATTTTCTACTGTATGAGGAGCTATCCTATGCGATGAACATCGGAGACATCGCGCACGTTGAAACCTGCATCATCGCATGGACATTAATATTCAAGGCGACAGGCAAACATAAATATGCCACATGCATGACAGAGTTTTTGATAAACTTGCACTTCAGTTATCCTGCAGGTTTTCAGTAAGAAGCACGCCTTTTCATTGACTTGAGTACTAATATTTTGGCAGGAAAGCAATATGGTACCATTGGCTAGTCAATCCAACCAGAAAACCCGAATGCTTCCGTGCCGTCGACTGGTGCGTAGAGCTCAACAATCTATTCATCAAAGTGAAAAATGGAGGGAATGGCTCAAACCGTAGTGTGGCGAGGGTCATTCTCAAGTCGCCTCTGGTTGAAGTCTATCGGGGTGCCCATTCCGTCATCGAAACTAACTTCATGCATACGGGGAGAACGAGTTTGCAGGCTGCACCTGATATGAAAAAAAACATTTTAAGGGCTGCTAACGAAGATGCGATCGTCATCTCCACACATTCACATGCCGGGACGACAAAGCACATACTTAGTCCCTGACCTTCTTGACAAGGGGCACGAGCTATTTGAGAAAGGATGGAAGGGAATAGGTACAGAAGACGATGGTACAATAGTAGATGAGGTAGAGCAACCTACAACTGAAGACGTTGTAGGAGAGTTATAATCCCGCATGCAGCGGGATAATAATCCAGGTTGTGCCAGAATTTTCCTTGGTGGCAGATGATTGGTTCGCAGGATGCTCTCGACAGTGGTGATTACGAGCTTGATAGATAGTGTTAGTAAGTAAATATATCAAGCACTAGCCACTAGTAAAGCACGTACCATTATGGCCCTCCTCCCCACAAGCACTACATCGCATCTTTCGTTTCGCATTACGAGGGACCGACACACTTGCGTTAGCATTCGACGGGTTTGTATGAGGCTGCAGTGGGGCTGATGTCAAGGGCGTAGGAAGTGGGCAGACTTGGTGAATCAACACGATAATCTCATCTCCATGTTTGTTGGCTCCTGACCAACAAGTTTCCTTGACCAAGTCGGCTGTGGATTTAATCTTGTAAAAATGAGCGCATTCAACAATGCAGTCTAGAATACTATTAGGCATTATGATCCCAGGTCCAAGATCATACAAATGAGCATGGCCGTAGAGCTTGAGAGTAGTTTCTTCCTGCCAGTCCTTGAGCATGTCAATCAACTTAAAATCAAGTGAGGCCATGGAAAACTTGACAAGGTGTGAGCGTGACAGTTGTTTTTGTTGTTTCAGGATTGCAGAGATGAATGGGACAAAATATGCTGGTGTGTGAATATCGCAACAGACACTCGACTGTGTGATGAGACACTGGAGACAGCCCGAGGTCTCAAGAGCGTCACATTGGTGATGATCAGATTCTGTTATTTGGACAATGAATCAGGCAGGGGAAGTAAGCTAGATAAAGTAAGTCTCACCTGCTTCCTCATTCTTGAAAAACACGTTCAATACCTTACGACGACAACCAATTCCAGGACGTATATCAGCGTTAATGAAGTAGTCCATAGCTGGCTCAAGTCCGGTTGGTTGGGAGGTCTTCCATTGGCTGGCTAATATTTGTCTTCTCTCTAGGCACCTCCATCTTCGCCCGTAATTGCCAGGTATCCATTGTATCACCAACATGAATTTGTTGAATGTGAGTGCTGCTGATTTATATCTCGTCATCAGATCTTTCTTCTCCTGGTGGAATGTTCACGGCAACAGGACCATTCTTGCCAGTAGTAACAGTGCACTGTTTCTTTGAAGATGTAACTTTTCTTTTTGCTCGCTCCACTCTCCGTTTCTCTTTCTCTGCTTTATATACATCAGAGTACTCCTTCTCAGCAAATAGCATCGCAGTCCCCTCCAATGACATATTTCAAACAGCATGACCAAAGCGCTGCCATATCGTAGACAGTGAACACCATGTTGCCTGCCACTGAATTACAATGTGGATATCAGTGATATCAATGCCCTGTGTTGTGGTAAGTTCATTGATCATTAATATCCCTAAATTCAACTGACCATTCCAAAGGATTCTGTCATACAAAACCCCCATGTGATTCCTTGTGTATAATTCTTCACCTCGTCTTGTTTAAAGTACATTGTCATGCCAGCATTAGACCACTTGACCTTATCTTGACATTCTTGTGGCAAACACGACTGCAGGAACTTTGTGGCCTCGATAGCATTGTTTATATTGTCGAAGAAGACGAGAAACTTAGGAAGGGGCAGGTCTCTGAGTTTCTACCGGTCGGGAATGAGGAATGCAAGGTCTGCGAAGCTTTGGTATGTTCCCTGGATGGGCTTTACTCCAATATTTATATTTGGCCGATCTATACTTCAATGAATAGTGATGAGTTTATCCCCGCTCTGTAGATGGAGAAGTCTGGTGACATCTTGCAGTGTGGACGAGGAGAGAGTCACAGACGTCACGAGAAATGGTATCTCTAGGGGGAGGATGAATCTTAGTCTACCAAGCTCCTTGTATTCTGGGCGAAATTCTCCCCATGAGCTGACACAATGAGCTTCGTCTATAACCATGCCCATCATGTGTGACACAAACAAAGGATTTTTGAGTAGTGTCTCGAAACCTCCGCCATCCTTCATAACCTGTTCAGGACTGATAACGACAACTCGATACTCCAGGTTCTCTATTGCCTAGTATATAGATGACCATTAATTGCTAGGTACCATTGATACCATCCTGCTGACCTGAAAGTTATATGCTGTTGCAGTTTCTGCATGTATAGATATAGCTGAAATTCCCGCTCTTTTGAGGTCCATGACATTTTGCTCGCCAAGTAAATTCAAAGGAGTAATCACGACTTGTACACTGGTGGAGTCAAATAGTAGAGGCATCCAGAATGTGAGAGTTTTGCCCTTCCCAGTCCCAGCAACACAAATAATATCACGATCTTGGAGGAGAAAAGCTTCAGCAACTTTGAGCTGCCAAAGGCAAGCCCTGCATCTAAATACCTCCTCTGTCTGCGCACGAATCAAAGCGAGAGAAGGCGCTATGATCAATTATTGACGTCACCGAGTTAAGAATATGGTAATGTTACATAACCCAAAATATTAATGTATTTCTTTGATTATTTCACTTTATTTCAAGGTCCGAAGGGTTTGCTACGGTGGCTGAGGAATGTTTACTAATGTTTTCTGCCAGCAGAGAACGAGGGATAAGGTTTGGGCTACATATGGAAAGTTCAATGTGCACGTGATTTTATTATTTTCTTTTCTCGCACTGATGTAGCCCTCTTCTCTCGACACTGCGGTTGGGAAGGAACCTGGTCTTACATTAGAATAAGCGGTGGAACAACAAATGGAAGTTGGTAATAGCCTCGGCCAAATTATGTGATGGTTACGCCTGACCCTGGTACTAATCAGAAATGAACGCTTGCTCGAGCGCATTACGACTTACGATCTCCGGCCGGCCTAGTACCAAATTTCAATCCCATACGGGCAGTTGTGCACCAGTACATTGGTTGCGTTATGCTGATATGGAGGAAATATCAATCCCGTTTTGACTTCACCTGACGTCTTTCCAACTCCGTCACCTGGGTATAACATTCCTCTAGGGCATAGTGATGTTTCCGAACAACAGTCCAGCATGCACACCTGTATTACTCCTCTACCAAGTTCTGTGGGACAACCGAGTCCTACCCGTGATACGGATGAGCCTCGCCAAAGACCCGTTCAGAACCTCTGCTCTCCATTTCGTGACAGTCGGATACATCATGATATTCAAAGCATGGAAACACAATCCAAACACATTACGACGTACCCTCGTCAACCTGCCACCATCTTCTGATGACATCAGTAATGATTTATCACTGCTTGAAGATGAACTTCGTGCATTTCCGCGCCCTCCTTCTGACATCATGCGCAACCTGTGTCGGCTTGTGACTCGTGCACAAAGACAGTTCAAGCCCTATGACCCGCACCGTAGCCATGTCCCAAATGCCTTAGAACTCCGTTTTATTCACAGGTCTGTCGGGAAATATGCTAGCGAGACTGATATGAGTCTGGCTGACGTCCAAGAGGTATGTCAACCATGTATACACCACTTCACAGTGATAATCGTTATACCAGGGCAAAGATATATTCGAGCGTGGCCTGAGAGGCATGTCTCATAAGGCTGTCACTCAAATTGTAATCGCGAATCCATGCGCTTGCGTGTTCTAACAACGGCCTGGGAGATTGAGGCAATGCTGCAAAACATCAAGGTTCTTGAATCCATTCTTGAGCAAGATGCTCACGAATACGGTCGTAGCATTGCGGATGCTTCATACTTCCAAAGGTATTTGGCTGGACGCAACAAGCAGGAGCTTGAGGCTAGCATGGACTTCAGTGTTGGGGCACATAGTCACGATCTTGCATCGTTCGTTGTTGCTGACGTACAACTTGATCACACTGAGGCCCTTGCGCGCAAGTTGTGTATGCCCGAGGAAGCTCCCGTTGAGGCTGTGAAGGGGTAGTTCTCCAACTCCGATTGCTAGGTGGCGTGAATATCATACCGTCTATCTTTGCGATACTGATTATTGATCATAAAAGCCTCGTCCTGTTTGGGTGTCGATTGTTGTAAATAGGTGACGAACTCGATGTGCCAAAGACCCCCCCCCTCCTCTGCGACATTATGCAATAAATATTTGATTCACTCGTATTTTTTGGACTACGTCATAAATTAATGCCAGTGCTTGTCCGGGTGGCTTGCATTTGTACGACTTTTGATGAGGTTGCTTATCAGTGTCACAGCGGCCGTCGATTATTCTCTCTGCTCTCTGTTCAACATACAAGCATAGCACGGCCGCTCGCGGCAGAGCCCGCTACGGTCGCTTTGTCGAGTCATAATGTGAATCAATTGGTGTTATAGACACAAGTATCGTACAGATTACGGGACACCATTACATATGGCTTTTCGGCGCCTCGACACCATTTGGAGCCAAGATCAATTATTATTTTCTCAAGTGTCTGTCCTTGCGACTTATGTGCAGTGGTCACGAACCCGGGAAGAACTGGCACTTGCGTTCGAGTGATGCGACACATCGTCTTGGAGTTGGGATAGGTAAATTTGAGCTCTACGGAGTCCTCGATTATTGGGATTTGGTGCGGAGACAAGTTCGGGAGTGCATCATCTGACGAGTGACTGATTTATACGATGCAGGATCTTAAGACCCGTTGTCCCTCATCGTTCAGCGAGTGTCCGACTTTCCTGAGCTTTAGGACCCATTTGGGTAGCTAGACATAATCCCACTTGGATAACAGGCGAAGAAGACACATTCTCTATAAATCATTAGTTAGCCTGGAGCCATATGAAAATGATTCGGACGAATACACGTACCTCCAGGCCGAAAATTCAAGTATGACCAGCAGAAAACTGCGCAAGATCCATCTCCGAAGGCCGAAGAAATCGAAAGTCATCGAACTTCGCATTTACGAATGCGAGCCAATCACGGCCAAGTTCGACATCGCACCCATCCAGATAGACGGGGCAAAATGTTTGTCGAGAATCATACCAACCGTTGACAGTAGGAACATTAATGCGCACCGGACCAGAAGTCAACTACACAGCCACTCCACCATGTATGAATAAGTTGACGGTATGAACAAGAGATTTGCCAAAGCGCTGACCTATGTACCACATAAGACACGAATGTATGTAGGTTTCGGTGCTGGGGTGACGGGTGACGTCGCTCGAAAAGGCAACTACGCGGGTTATTGAAGAAATATATGGACACGGTGGAAGGGGAAGTGATGCATATGCTCCACTACTCAGTCTCGGGGCGGGGACGGGCCATACCGGACTTCATAGGGAGGGGAGTTTGAGCAGATCGAGAATGACACTCATCAACCTACGAGGTTCATTGAACGGGTATTGCAAAATGTAGATCTGTTGAGTGCGAGCACCACCTATTTACACCGTTCGCCACCCGGTACACCAAAGGCAGTTACTGAGTGAGTAAGGTGGAGCCACGAGCACTATTCGGAAGGGTGACGCCTTCGTTGTTCGATATTCGGAAGTCGGGTTTGAGTCGGAGTGTCCACTCGCGCGCCACAATTGTGGGTGAGGTAAACAAGGTAAGACTGACTGGCATCGTTTGCATCACGTGATCACATTCTTGCCAGTGATTAATATTTTAATGTTAACGTTCAGAGACTACTACTAGTACATATTCCTTTCCGGCAATAACATTTTCTTCCAGCACGTCCAAATCGACCCCAGGCCTTGGTGATATGGCATCAGAAGCGGAGCTCAAAGCCTTTATCGGTCGCCATCGTGAGCTGCTCTCAAAGGAACGCAACGCAGAAATCGAGCGAACTGCTCTGCTGCTCACAAACTGCGGCCCTAAACTTCTGGAACAAAAAGGGCTTGCGCTTGGGAGTCTGAGTGTGGTTGGAATTAACATAGGCCTAGGCGGGAAAACGTGTGGTGTCATTCGTTTTCTTCTGCCTTTCCGTTTCCTGATTGCTGTCTTACGGAAAAGCGCAGATTAGTCGAACTAGAGCGTCCTACAGCGTTTCACACTTCACAGTTATTTCCTCCTCATAACTTCAGGTATGTCATTGATCACATACGTGAAAATTTTGTAGTTCAGGTCTCAGAAAGACCGGGAGACCTTGCTCGTATCGAAGAGAATGTATCCTCGAATACTACCGCCAAAAAATCTGCAAAAAGTAAGAAGGCCCCATCTGCTGGCGCTGAAAGCCCCCATACTGCAGAAGGTGTGGTATACAAAGTATGACCTTGTGCAATTCATTTAGGCGGTCACTGACTCGCGCACTCCAAATAGGTGTCAGATACACGCATCGTCATTGCAGTGGACTCTTCAGATTCCAGATCAGACGATCTTGACCTTCCTGAGCGCTGTCGAGTGCTTAAATTGGCTAATAGCGTCACTTATGACAGGTAATCGCGCTGTTTTTTTCCCATGCGAGTATATTAAACTGTACCATATTCAAGAATGGATAAAGCGCTCAGCCAGTTAGAAAAAACCTGCATTCCTTCATCAAGACAGGCAACTAAACCATACAACTCTGCTCTCCTGATTGCTAATAGCAGCTCAAACAGTCTAGTGACAAAGGTGACTATGAGCTAACACCTCTCATCCGAGTTTTACTCGGAATGTCACCACCTTCTGAAAAGATTCCTATTGCGGAACTTAAGTTCTTTGACGAATCTCTCAATCCGAGCCAGCAACAAGCTGTCAAATTCTCCCTTGAATCCCAGGAAGTCGCTTGTATCCATGGTCCACCTGGTAAAGCTACCTGTCCTCCTACTGAATATAATTATCTGATGATAATAATAGGGACAGGGAAAACACATACCTTGATCGAAATTATACGACAACTCACCTCTCCTTCGGAGAATAGCATCAATGAGAAACAGAAGCGCATCCTTGTGTGTGGCGCTTCCAACCTATCTGTCGATAATATCCTAGAGCGTCTTCTTGCCATACCACCTCCTGAGAGGGGCAAGAGAACGCTCTTGCCAGCTACTCGCATAGGCCATCCCGCGCGCGTAATGGCTAATCAGGGCGTCTTAGAAGCAACACTAGAAGTGAAGGCCAACAAGAGCGATCAAGTGATTCTACCCTAGCATCTGATAAGGTGGCTGGTACTGAGACTTTGAGTTAGGCCGCACTTGCAAGGGACGTCAAAACTGAGATTGAATCAACGCTCGATGTGCTTTCTGGGAAGGGGAAAGGCTCCAAGAAACCGAGAGGTTCGGAACGCAAGAAGATGTGGGAGGAGGTAAAGGCTCTTAGGAAGGAGTAGGCACAGACACCTTGCTCAGACTCGGGGTGCGTACTCACTACTAGTTTAGATATAGGCAGCGTGAAGGCGGAGTTGTCAAGACTGTCCTCGGAGAGTCTCAGGTATGGCTTGTACTATCATGAGTTACCAGGACGATCATTGATTAACTGCAGGTCGTCCTTGCTACATGTCATTCCGCTGGGAGCAGGCAGCTCCGTGACCATAAGTTTGATGTAGTCATTATTGACGAGGCAACACAAGCGCTCGAAGCGGTAAGCTGATTCTGTTCCAGATAACAGCCATTAATATACCTGCAGGTGTGCTGGATTCCGATATTCAAGGCGAAAAAGCTCATACTGGCGGGCGACCCGATGCAATTGCCACCTACAATTCTCTCTATTGACAAACATAAGAAGAACACATCGGGGACTGCGACACCAAAAAGAGCGCAAGTACTGTGAATGATGAGAAGAAGTCGCAAGAGTCGATGGCACCAAAGCCTGAGCTGCCTAAAGAAGACGAGGGCACGAGTCCCAGTGATACGGATTCCGAAGCGGAATCGGTGAAAGGAGATGAAATCATGGCACAAGACACAACAGTCGAAGTGTCCGAAGGAGGATCCCAGCCGAATCCAAAGCCTGAAACAAAAACTCGAAAGGAGGCAAAGAAACGAACTGGCTTGCGACCACCTCGTACATTAGAAACAACGCTCTTTGACCGACTCGAGAGGATGTATGGTCCAGATATAAAACGCCTGCTCAATGTTCAATACCGGTAAGACACAAGTCATATTCAAGTTGTACTTGAGCAGCCCACAATGCACATCTCTAGCATGCACTCGCAGATCTGCCAGTTTCCTTCCAAAACACTTTACGCGTCAAAGCTCGTGTCCCATCAATCTGTCAGATCTCATCTCCTCAAGGACCTACCCACCGTCAGCGCCTTTACTGCCTCCAAAGACGAGGACACCATCAAAGAAATACTAGGAACGCCAGTCGTGTTTTATGACACTACGGGTTGCGAATACTTCGAGCGAGTAGACGGAGATAATGACGAAGGCAGCCGCTGCAACGAGAACGAAGCAGCCGTAGTGTCAAAATGGGTCGAAAGGCTGGTGGGAGCTGGATTGCTGCCATCACAAATTGCTCTGATCACTCCGTATGGGACCGAGTTTTTCCGAGCTGAGATATGCAAGCCTAACTTATCATTGTGAATCAGATACCAAGCCCAAGTTACTCTTCTCACTTCCTTGCTTAGACCAGTGTATGGTCTTGAGCTTGAGATTGGGACAGTCGATGGGATGCAGGGGCGAGAGAAAGATGCTGTCATCATCAGCTTGGTGCGCAGTAATGACAAGGTGTGATTTGTCCTCCCTACCACGCTTTCCGCTGAACGTTTCCAGCGCGAAGTTGGGTTCTGAAAGAGAAGAGACGTATGAATGGTGTGTAAAATCATTTCCGCGGGGACATATCCTCATTAAGTCATCCGACAGTCGCCATGACTCGAGCCAAGAGACACTTGGTAAAATGGAAATTGTTTGTCCTCATGGTGTTGACTAATCAGGACTTGCAGTGTATCGTGGGTGATTCGTCGACTGTGAAGCATGGCAGCCCGTATTGAAGAAATGGCTTGCTTGGCTTGAGGCACATGCGGATGTGAGGTTTGCGGAATTTGATTCCATTTAATCGTGGATCTGGCCCCTGATCAGCTGTGGGTGATCACAATCTAACCCTGTGATTGCAATTATCAATATGGGTGGTACAACGCGAATATACGATGAATCGCCTTGCAGAACGAATGGGTTTGTCGTATGATACAACTCTCAAGAAGCCTCAGCTTCTCAAGATCTCACCAGCGAGATGATCATTACGTGTGGGCCTGTACAAACTAATGCAAAACACGCGAAGCAAACAACATGCCGTACAGTACAACAATCAGAAAATAAAGGCAATGTCATGTAAAATGAGGGAGATGATGGATGAATAACTTAATGGACACTTGTGTTAAGAAGAGTACACCACATGGAAGCCAGTTGGCCACTTAGTACTCCTCGACATCGGTAAAAGAAGCGTAATCAGACAATGTCCGTACATCTTCATACTCTAGCACAACTTCTCGCATCGCATAGCGCATGATCGGCGTCAGGGGCCACCAGTTTGGGGCCAATCACTTCGTCATGCTCGTCTTCCTCGTCAATCTGCCCTAGCTCTCGCGTAGACATATTGATGGGATTCACCATAACCATATCGCCGTCTTCTGAGGACGCACCAAGTGTGCTGCCACTCCCAACATTGATTGGGCTGGGTATGATACCCACCGGTGGGATACGGTGATAGGAATCATTGGTTCCGAGCGGGCTGGTGGTTCTCCTTCGTGCGTCACTGGGTCTGTCCAATGCAGATTCAGCACGCGCCCCTTAATCATCCCATCCACCGCGCGCACACCAAGCTCTCGACAAAGCAAAAATATGGCAAGTGGTTCGTCCCCACCTGACTCAATTTGCTCATAACCTTGAGCAGTTGCATCGCGCTGAAGTCAGCAGAATATTCCTCGCTGACGCTCCCGGGGTCCCGGAGAGAGTTTCGACAGGAGGGTATGATTTGAAAACCAGCGGGCCCGAGGTTGGCATGCAGGGCATCAGGCCCCGAGGAGCGCGGGCGGGCGGCAGGTGTGCTGGGTGTTGTGGGATCTTGGCCGCTGCTGGTCAATGTGGTGCTTGTGAGGAATGGATGATGTGAAGGTTGAGGACCGCGTGTGCCTGAAGGAAATGGGAGCTTTGCTTGACTGTGTTACGATGTTAATGGCTGCCAGTGTTATAGCGATGTATGCATACTTTCAAAGTTTCCACCTGCATTGACTGTGAAATATCTGTCAGTATTCCACTTGAAGAGATAAGACAATGATAATAACATACCATAATCATTGACATAATCATGCCAGTGCGCTAATTTGCCACCAATGCATCATACGTTGAGTCGAACGACAAGCCTGCACGCAAGTTCTCTGGAACGCGAGGCAGAATCTTCTCGATAAAGAAGGCGCGCGTATCTGCCTTCGAGCAATCTCCGATGGTGATAATCTACATCCATAATAATCAACTGCTGAAAACCACGTAAGGCGTCAAGACGTACTTTACAGTGTTGCATTACGTTTAACTGTCGTAGCCATGCTTGATAAAAAGGGTCGCTGGTAGCATGGATTACATGACATAATCTGTCTTGCTTCGTGAGCACCAGTGAGTCTAGGAGGCATTTCATCGCGTCAGATGACTGAATCAGCGCAGGGCTGCAACGGTGACACATCAGCGCCTGATATATACCTTCAGGTAGGTGTACCCACAGTTTATGTGCTTCGTCGAAGAACACTACCGGAATCCGCTTGATAGCCTTCTCGTGCGACTTTTCGCGAGCGTTGGAGTTGGCCATCGACGAGGACACTTCCTGGTTCTGCTGCCCATCGCATGGCTTCTTGCCTTTGCGTTTGAACCACCGGGATTTATGAGAGGGCGAAGGTGATGAGCTATTGAGTTTTGTCCGATCTGAGGACATATCGGAGTCCTTCTTACGTTTTCCATGTTCTGGTGGTTGTTCTGATGGCTCAAACTCGCTGTACTTGAGAAGCGAACTCTGAATCAAGAAAGTCAGTGGAATACGCATTGGCAAGTAGAAATACGCGCCTGGAAGAGCTCCATGAGTCTCGCAATATCGCTCGTCCTGACTTGCGAACCAGAGCTTCCAACAGGAGATTCGTTAAGCCTTCGTTCAACGTTCAACCTGTCGTGCTGTAATCACATCAGGAATACCATTCTTCAACGCAATTAGTGAACGAACCTTGAATTCCAGTCCTTCCTTCTGGAATTCCTCATATCCAGGCGTCGTCTTCGATATTTCGTCAAAGTAGCGCTCCATTTGCTGCGACATACTCATGTAAAGGCTTGTCATATCCGCAAAGCCGGGTATGCGTAAATCGAAGTGAAGAACATGATAAATATTTCGCGAGAGAATTTCCCGCAAGAGCGCAGTCTACAGACTTTCGATGAAGGGCGATCGCACTGACAAGTAGAGGAACCGACCTTTCCAACCGAGCTTGCACCAAACAAGACCGTAAACGAAGGCTCACCCTCCAGGATACGTTCGATCACACGCATCGGTTTCTCGCGGAAGAAAGCACGGGAGAGTGTGAACGCGTGTTTTGTACGGAGACCGCTCGTGTGTGTCGCGTGTCTCGTTGATTTCGTTGCGGGCTTCCTCGAGAAGGCGCCTTGACTCGCTCAGGGAGCGAAGCGTCTCGGAAGGCTGCGAATAAACATGAGTGAGTTGGATTGCGCTGTGGTCGGAGACGCACGTTCAGAAGAACATTAAATACTTCGCTCATACCAAAAAGTTCCTCCGTCCAAGGTCAGCGCTGTATGCAGCAGAGCTTCTGCGATGGGGCAAGTTTGAGCGGAAGAGCCAGTGCATGGCGTTGGAGGAATATTGGGAGCGTGGGCGAGGAACAGGAGAAGCAGGGCTGGCCTTGGTAGTTCTGGTGCGCATAGTAGTCGAGGGGTGTGGGGGTGCCAGCCTTATAAGGAAGAGAAGTGGTGATAGCTAGTGTGATTGGAGAAGTGAATGGCCAGATGGCAATGGCAGGCTAGTTATGAGTGTACTTGCAGTGAGGAAAGAAGCACAAAGGGACCATACATCTTACGCATGTTTGTGCTCGGGTGAAGGATGGAAGACAACTCAGCTTGCACAGCACTAAGTCCACGCATCTACATCGTTTGCGTGAGCGCAGTTGATCAGTGATCCACGTTGTTCGCGCGAGGCAGCTCTCACCCAGCACGGAAGAATCGCTAAAAATGGAGGCACGATGACGAGAACACGTGTGGAATTTAGACGATAGTATGCATTAACTGAGATATGGCATTGAAGAACCTTGGGCCCCGTCATCACGATGAGAAGCGAGTACTATGTATAACACATCACAACCCCGGACTGACGCAACAAGGAAGAATGAAATTCTTGAAGCCTTGTCAAACTGGTATATGCATAATATGCTGTCTACTCAACATGGCATCAGTTATCCCCTCAAGTTACTTTTTGTGTGCCATAGACCAAGTTCTTACCGCTTCTATTCACGGACAAACAACAGGGTCCCGCCTTGATACTGAGACTCGGGAGTTTGCTGCTTCGCGAGACTCCAAACATCGACAAAGTATCGTAATATTAATCTCCAACGTAGTAAGAGGAAGGTCTATTGATTGAAAGTAGCTGTCCTACTGTACTTAATCCTCACGTAAATCAGTAGTAGTAGGACAGTTGATCCTTTCCCTGAATGACATTTAGTTTGGACAAGTTCTGTCGTACCAAATCTCACCAAGTCAACTCTTCTCGTTGCACTTGAGTAGGTCTGCTTTAGATAAGATAAGATAAGCTGGACTACGATCGCAAAAAGCTTGCGTACGGGGGGTCGTTACTAACAGACTGTTGCCAACCAGCATTTCCAAGGAGATACATAAATGGCGTGCAACACGGAAGTACTTACTGAACTAGCATTCAATGGGGATGCGTGCCGCCCGCAACGCCTCATGCAAACAAAGCCAAATTTTCGTACGTTCAGCACTGTCTACCGTCTGATTAATTGGAGCTTATGCACTGGCATATGACTCACTGATCCATTCTGTCGAAATGCACTTTATCAAACTGCTCCCTCACTACACGAGTTGTGAACAAACCCGGATCCTAAACCTAAATGATCATCGGCAGACTGCAGTGACCGCGTGCAACAGCAGCCTGTGCAACGGCGCTCCGGCTGAGTGACGAGCGAGCCTTCATACTAGATCGATCTGATGATCGTGAATGAATGTGATTGCTTGCAAGTCTAGTTGCGGCTGCACAACGAGAACTAGTGCGAGTTCGACGATGAATGATCCAATTCACGGGTGTTAGTGATCAGCCACAGACATACTCAAATTGTAGGTAAGTGAGTGGCTTATCAAATGGTGCAAAGGGGAATCCCTCGTCATTAGGGTGACATGGGACTCCTCGTGTTAGTGTTTGCACACGCGACCGGCTGTCCGATCGCATCCGTTATCTATCAGAATCCTTAGAGCGAATCTTCGCTTTGCGCAGGAGAAAGGTCTTCACCAGCGAAATCGAATCCTATGGGAACAAGGTTTTGGGACTTCCGTACGCTTGACCCTAACAACATATTAATGGCATAAAGTAAGGATTAAACATAATAAAGAATTAGATTACCTCGCAACCGTGATTTTTTTACTGCGGCGGCCTTTTCTCATCAAAACACTGATTTCCTAAAATATTTTCAAACAGTTGACAGTGAGACGGAACCTGATGGAACGCAATTATATTCCCATAAAATTTGTTACCGTAGGTCGAGGTGCTGCTGCGACTCCCAAAACGGAGCTCGCAAAAACTAGTCCTTCTTCTGCCGCTCTTCAAGCGAGATGTGCGGAGATAACAGGTCAGAATATGCACCAAGAAAAAATTGCTGGCGATCGTTTGCGTCTCACTAGAAAATCACATACCAGGACGATCAAACGAAGATGCCTTCTATGTAGGGAAGATATTATTAATGCTTACGAGTCACTGGCTACTGCCGTCCGATGAACACAGGACATCAACCTCATCATCAGACTCAACAAGGCGTCCGCGTCTCGAACGTGAGGGACGCAGAGCAAAAATGCTGTCAGGCTCGTCTTCATCTTCATCTTCGTCGGAGGAAACTACAATGGGTGCTGTTCGGCCCAGTCTACTGGCAAGTGATGGTTGGTCTTCCTCGTCGTCCTCGGAGAGGAGATCAGCATCTATGCGCGAACGGCTGTCTTCATTATCGCTGTCATCGGAAAGCTCACGTATATGCGGCAGCCGTCGTATCGGGCCTGGAGGAATTCCAGTGTCGTGCTCGTCATCGATGAAATCGCTCTCATAGGCCTCATCATCTCCTTCGTCGTCTTCATCATCTTCGTCATCATCCTCTTCGTCAAAGCCAACGCCCCAACTGAACACCGGCAAACCTGGATACCAATCACCAATCGCTAAACCATCATCTTCGTCATCCCCCTCGCCTTCTTCGAGACCCATCCAGCCTGGATCATCATCAGGAAACTCTTCCACTCCTGGGCCAAAGTCCAAACCGAGTTCATAGTCTGGCCAATCCTCCCTTCCTTCGTGGCCAGGATACCGCCTACCGCATGAGGTACACAAGCCATCCCAAATCTCATGCATGCAGTCCAGACATCGGTATATCCCTCCGTCCTCCATATCAAGCATACCGACGTCTTCTCCGCGACGAGGTTCGGCATCTGCATCTTCTGCAAGTAACCAGGGAAGGAAACCGTGGACCGATTTCCTGAAGATGCCATCCCAAGGATCTGCATCCGCAGGCCGATCAACGTTAGCTTGCGCCTCGGAATGTGGAGGCACGTTGGCAAGGCCGCTCTTCCCTATGAGGTGCGCTAGATTCTTGATAGTCCATATTTCTGCGGGACGATCTCGCACGACTGCTCGGCAATGTGGGCATGTCTTTTTCCGTACAATGGCTGGTGCGACAGGTCTATTATCAGCAGGCGGAGCGTTAAACCATTGAACAAGGCAGTCATAGCAAGCCACGTGACCGCA